>NW_027014635.1:197851-338706 GCF_036934945.1 Oncorhynchus masou masou | reverse complement strand
AGTAGTAATATTAATAGATAGTACTATTAGTAGTAATATTAATTGTAGTGCTAGTATTAGTAATATTAATAGTAGTACTAGTAGTAGTAATATTAATAGTAGTACTAGTAGTAGTGATATTAATAGTAGTAATATTAGTAGTGATATTAATAGTAATATTAATAGTAGTACTAGTAGTAGTAATATTAATAGTAGTACTAGTAGTAGTAATATTAATAGTAGTACTAGTAGTAGTGATATTAATAGTAGTAATAGTAGTGATATTAATAGTATTAATATTAATTAGTAGTACTAAGTAGTAGTAATATTAATAGTAGTACTAGTAGTAGTAATATTAATAGTAGTAATATTAATATTAGTAATAGTAGTATTAATAGTAATAGTAGTACTAGTAGTAGTAATATTAATAGGAAAACAGTAGCAATTAATAATAATAGTAGTTTACTAGTAGTAGTGATATTAATAGTAGTAATATTAGTAGTGATATTAATAGTAATATTAATAGTAGTACTAGTAGTAGTAATATTAATAGTAGTACTAGTAGTAGTAATATTAATAGTAGTACTAGTAGTAGTGATATTAATAGTAGTAATAGTAGTGATATTAATAGTAATATTAATAGTAGTACTAGTAGTAGTAATATTAATAGTAGTACTAATAGTAGTAATATTAATAGTAGTACTAGTAGTAGTAATATTAATAGTAGCAATAGTAGTATTAATATTAACAGTAGTACTAAATATTAGTAATATTAATAGTAGTAGTATTAATAGTAGCACTAGTAGTAGTATATTAATAGTAATATTAATAGTAGTACTAGTAGTAGTAATATTAATAGTAATACTAGTAGTAGTAATATTAATAGTAGTAATAGTAGTAGTAATATTAGTAGTAGTACTAGTATTAGTAATATTAATAGTAGTACTAACAGTAGTAATATTAATAGTAGTACTAGTAGTAGTAATATTATTAGTAGTACTAGTAGTAGTAATATTAGTAGTAGTACTAGTAGTAATAATATAGTATTAATACTAGTAGTAGTAATATTAATAGTAGTACTAGTAGCAATATTAATAGTAATACTAGTAGTAGTAATATTAATAGTAGTAATAGCAGTAGTAATATTAATAGTAGTACTAGTAGTAATAATATTAATGGTAGTAATATTAATAGTAGTAATAGTAGTAGTAGTAATATTAATAGTAGTACTAGTAGTAGTAGTTTAATGGTAGTAATAGTAGTAGTAATATTAATAGTAGCAATAGTAGTATTAATATTAACAGTAGTACTAATAGTAGTAATATTAATAGTAGTAGTATTAATAGTAGTACTAGTAGTAGTATATTAATAGTAATATTAATAGCAGTACTAGTAGTAGTAATATTAATAGTAATACTAGTAGTAGTAATATTAATAGTAGTAATAGTAGTAGTAATATTAGTAGTAGTACTAATAGTAGTAGTAATATTAATAGTAGTACTAGCAGTAGTAATATTAATAGTAGTACTAGTAGCAGTAATATTAATAGTAGTAATTAGTAGTAGTAATATTAATAGTATTACTAGCAGTAGTAATATTAATAGTAGTACTAGTAGTAGTAATATTAATGGTAGTAATATTAATAGTAGTAATAGTAGTAGTAGTAATATTAATAGTAGTACTAGTAGTAGTAATATTAATGGTAGTAATAGTAGTATTAATATTAACAGTAGTACTAATAGTAGTAATATTAATAGTAGTAATATTAATAGTAGTACTAGTAGTAGTATATTAATAGTAATATTAATAGTAGTACTAGTAGTAGTAATATTAATATTAATACTAGTAGTAGTAATATTAATAGTAGTAATAGTAGTAGTAATATTAATAGTAGTACTAGTAGTAGTAATATTAATAGTAATACTAGTAGTAGTAATATTAATAGTAGTACTAGTAGCAGTAATATTAATAGTAGTACTAGTAGTAGTAATATTAATAGTAGTACTAGTAGTAGTAATATTAATGGTAGTACTAGTAGTAGTAATATTAATAGTAGTACTAGTAGCAGTAATATTAATAGTAGTACTAGTAGCAGTAATATTAATAGTAGTACTAGTAGTAGTAATATTAATAGTAGTACTAGTAGTAGTAATATTAATGGTAGTAATATTAATAGTAGTACTCGTAGTAGTAATATTTATAGTAATGATATTAGTAATAGAACAGTGAATTTGCTCAGCGGACAGAGTAAGGAGATTCCCCTTGAGACGCCTCCATGCGTTGTAACTGTGTATTCCTGGACATGGGAGAGCAGCAGGCTGAAGGAGAAGTAGATCAATGGGAAGAAGATTTAAACTATTAAATCACTAATACACACACACACACCTACGCACACACACACAGACAAATACACACTTCTTTGCCTGCGAGGATGAGGCATGGTTCAGCTCCCTGTCGATGGTTCAGCATATAGAGTAAGTAGCTGCAGGATGGATACGGTTCTCACCTTTGTATACGCTGGTTTGGACAGTGGAGATTTGGAGAGTCAAGCATGCGTTGCCCTCTTTACCCACAATGCATCAGTTTCCCCCGCAGTGAAACCAAATTATAACCACTGAGGTGACATTAAACAGGATCCTATTTCTCACGCTGCTCTACCTCCCTCTCTCCCTCTCTCCCTCTCTCCCTCTCTCCATATCTCTCCCCCTCTCCCTCTCATTCACTCTCCCTCTCTCCCTCTCTCCCTCTCTCCATATCTCTCCCTCTCTCCCTCTCTCCCTCTCATTCACTCTCCCTCTCTCCCTCTCTCCATATCTCTCCCTCTCATTCACTCCCCTCTCCCTCTCTCCATATCTCTCCCTCTCATTCACTCTCCCTCTCTCTCTCTCTCCATATCTCTCCCTCTCATTCACTCTCCCTCTCTCCCTCTCTCCATATCTCTCCCTCTCATTCACTCTCCCTCTCTCCATATCTCTCCCTCCTCATTCACTCCCCTCTCTCCATATCTCTCCCTCTCATTCACTCTCCCTCTCTCCATATCTCTCCCTCTCATTCACTCCCTCTCTCCATATCTCCCCTCTCATTCACTCTCCCTCTCTCTCCATATCTCTCCCTCTCATTCACTCTCCCTCTCTCCATATCTCTCCTCTCTTCTTCCCTACCTCTGTCTCACTCTCCCTCTCTCCATATCTCTCCCTCTCATTCACTCTCCCTCTCTCCATATCTCTTCCCTACCTCTGTCTCACTCTCCCTCTCTCCATATCTCTCCCTCTCATTCACTCTCCCTCTCTCCATATCTCTCCTCTCTTCTTCCCTACCTCTGTCTCACTCTCCCACTTCTAATCCTTTTTCTTTCATACTCTCACTTCATTTTATATCTTACCTTGAATTCTCTCCCTCCTTCCCCCTTCCGACCCTCTCTCTCCCTTCATATCTCATTCCATCCCTGTCTATCTTCATCCCACTCTGTCCCCCCCCCCCTCTCTCGCTCTCTCTCCATGTGTGTTTCCAGTTTGATGGAGCTGGGTAGCCAGCTGTGTGTCTAAACTGTGAGACTCTCTTAATGACTTACCGGGCAGAGCAGCGTAAAGAGTTCCCCCAGCGTTTGACTGATGATGTCATTAGTTTCAGCGTGGAGGGAGACAGACAGACATGAAGTGAAGGACATAGTGAAGGACACAGTGAATCTAAACAACAGCCCCATGTCACTCCATCTCTCATCTCTCTCAGAAGCCATTTCACTCAACTCTCTCTCACCTCTCTCTCTCTCCTCTCTCTCTCCCCTCCCCTTCTCTCTCTCTCTCCCTCTCTCTCTCTCTCTCCCCTCTCTCTCTATCCCTCTCTCTCTATCCCTCTCTCTCTATCCCTCTCTCTCTATCCCTCTCTCCTCCCTCTCTCTCTCTCCCCCTCCTCTCTCTCCCCCTCTCCTCTCTCTCTATCCCTCTCTCTCTCCCCTCTCCTCTCTCCCCCTCTCTCTATCCCCCTCTCTCCCCTCTCTCTCTATCCCTCTCCTCTCTCCCCTCTCTCGCTCTATCCCTCTCTCTCTCTATCCTAAAATCCAAGCATACACATGATGAATCACATAATCCACCATAGAGGAAAAACAGAGGGAGAGAGGATGGATAGAGAGGAGGGAAGAGAGTATGAAGGGGAGAGAGGATGGATAGAGAGGAGGGGAGAGCATGGAGAGAGGAGGAGGAGAGGATGGAGAGAGAGAGGAGGGAGAGAGAGGAGGAAGGGGAGAGAGGGATGGATAGAGAGGGAGGGAGAGAGAGTATGGAGAGGGAGAGAGGATGAGAGAGAGGAGGAAGAGAGAGTATGAAGAGAGGAGGGGAGAGGAGGATGGAGAGAGAGGAGGAGAGGAGGTATGGAGAGAGAGGAGGGAGAGAGAGGATGGAGAGAGAGGAGGGAGAGAGAGAGGATATGGAGAAGGAGGGGTAATTCTCCTCACATTCACTTTGCAGTCCCAATTATTTAGCCCGTGTCCGCACTCCCCCAGCCCAGCCGCGAGAAACTGGGTCACTGGGTTAAAGGCACAGCTACGCAGTTCCCCTTCAAGCATCTACCACTCCCCCACCGCACCACAGTATCACTACACCCCACCACAGAGAGCAGTATCCACCACAGAGAGCAGTATCCACCACAGAGAGCAGTATCCACCACAGAGAGCAGTATCCACCACAGAGAGCAGTATCCACCACAGAGAGCAGTATCCACCACAGAGAGCAGTATCCACCACAGAGAGCAGTATCCACCACAGAGAGCAGTATCCACCACAGGAGAGCAGTATCCACTACAGAGGCAGTATCCACCACAGAGAGCAGTATCACTACACCCCACCACAGAGAGCAGTATCCACCACAGAGAGCAGTATCCACCACAGAGAGCAGTATCCACCACAGAGGAGCAGTATCCACTACAGAGAGCAGTATCACTACACCCCACCACAGAGAGCAGTATCACTACACCCCACCACAGAGAGCAGTATCACTACACCCCACCACAGAGAGCAGTATCACTACACCCCACCACAGAGAGCAGTATCACTACACCCCACCACAGAGAGCAGTATCCACTACAGAGAGCAGTATCACTACACCCCACCACAGAGAGCAGTATCACTACACCCCACCACAGAGAGCAGTATCCACCACAGAGAGCAGTATCACTACACCCCACCACAGACAGCAGTATCCACCACAGAGAGCAGTATCACTACACCCCACCACAGAGAGCAGTATCACTACACCCCACCACAGAGAGCAGTATCCACCACAGAGAGCAGTATCACTACACCCCACCACAGAGAGCAGTATCACTACACCCCACCACAGAGAGAGCAGTATCACTACACCCCACCACAGAGAGCAGTATCCACCACAGAGAGAGCAGTATCACTACACCCCACCACAGAGAGCAGTATCCACCACAGAGAGCAGTATCACTACACCCCCACCACAGAGAGCAGTATCCACCACAGAGAGCAGTATCACTACACCCCACCACAGAGAGCAGTATCCACCACAGAGAGCAGTATCACTACACCCCACCACAGAGAGCAGTATCACACCCCCACCACAGAGAGCAGTATCACTACACCCCACCACAGAGAGCAGTATCCACCACAGAGAGCAGTATCACTACACCCCACCACAGAGAGCAGTATCACTACACCCCACCACAGAGAGCAGTATCACTACACCCCACCACAGAGAGCAGTATCACTACACCCCACCACAGAGAGCAGTATCCACCACAGAGAGCAGTATCACTACACCCCACCACCGAGAGCAGTATCACTACACCCCACCACAGAGAGCAGTATCCACCACAGAGAGCAGTATCACTACACCCCACCACAGAGCAGTATCACTACACCCCACCACAGAGAGCAGTATCACTACAACCCACCACAGAGAGCAGTATCCACCATAGAGAGCAGTATCACTACACCCCACCACAGAGAGCAGTATCACTACACCCCACCACAGAGAGCAGTATCACTACACCCCACCACAGAGAGCAGTATCCACCACAGAGAGCAGTATCACTACACCCCACCACAGAGAGCAGTATCACTCCTCCCCACCACAGAGAGCAGTATCACTCCTCCCCACCACACCAAAGTGTAACAGTATAGCTTCCGTCCCCCCAGGGACCCTCTGCAAACATCGCCAACAGCCACCCTCGACGCACCGTTACCCATCGCTCCACCAAAGCCGCGGCCCTGATGCCCCCCGGGTATTAAACAGAGGAGTGATCATGATGCTCCCATGTATTAAACAGAGGAATGATCATGATGCTCCCCATGTATTAAACAGAGGAATGATCATGATGCTCACCATGTATTAAACAGAGGAATGATCATGATGCTCCCCAGGTATTAAACAGAGGAATGATCATGATGCTCCCCATGTATTAAACAGAGGAATGATCATGATGCTCCCCATGTATTAAACAGAGGAATGATCATGATGCTCCCCATGTATTAAACAGAGGAATGATCATGATGCTCCCAGGTGATTAAACAGAGGGAGATGATCATGATGCTCCCCATGTATTAAACAGAGGAATGATCATGGTGCTCCCCAGGTATTAAACAGAGGAATGATCATGATGCTCCCCATGTTTTTAACAGAGGAATGATCATGATGCTCCTAGGTATTAAACAGAGGAATGATCATGATGCTCCCCATGTATTAAACAGGGGAATGATCATGATGCTCCCCATGTATTAAACAGAGGAATGATCATGATGCTCCCCTGTTATTAAACAGAGGAATGATCATGATGCTCCCCAGGTATTAAACAGAGGAATGATCATGATGCTCCCCATGTATTAAACAGAGGAATGATCATGATGCTCCCCAGGTATTAAACAGAGGAATGATCATGATGCTCCCCAGGTATTAAACAGAGGAATGATCATGATGCTCCCCATGTATTAAACAGAGGAATGATCATGATGCTCCCCATGTATTAAACAGAGGAATGATCATGATGCTCCCCATGTATTAAACAGAGGAATGATCATGATGCTCCCATGTATTAAACAGAGGAATGATCATGATTCTCCCATGTATTAAACAGAGGAATGATCATGATGCTCCCCATGTATTAAACAGAGGAATGATCATGATGCTCCCCAGGTATTAAACAGAGGAATGATCATGATGCTCCCATGTATTAAACAGAGGAATGATCATGATGCTCCCCATGTATTAAACAGAGGAATGATCATGATGCTCCCCATGTATTAAACAGAGGAATGATCATGATGCTCCCCAGGTATTAAACAGAGGAATGATCATGATGCTCCCCATGTATTAAACAGAGGAATGATCATGATGCTCCCCATGTATTAAACAGAGGAATGATCATGATGCTCCCAGGTATTAAACAGAGGAATGATCATGATGCTCCCCATGTATTAAACAGAGGCATGATCATGATGCTCCCCATGTATTAAACAGAGGAATGATCATGATGCTCCCCATGTATTAAACAGAGGAATGATCATGATGCTCCCAGGTATTAAACAGAGGAATGATCATGATGCTCCCCATGTATTAAACAGAGGAATGATCATGATGCTCCCCATGTATTAAACAGAGGAATGATCATGATGCTCCCCATGTATTAAACAGAGGAATGATCATGATGCTCCCCGGGTATTAAACAGAGGAATGATCATGATGCTCCCCATGTATTAAACAGAGGAATGATCATGATGCTCCCCATGTATTAAACAGAGGCATGATCATGATGCTCCCCATGTATTAAGCAGAGGAATGATCATGATGCTCCCCAGGTATTAAACAGAGGAATGATCATGATGCTCCCCATGTATTAAACAGAGGAATGATCATGATGCTCCCCATGTATTAAACAGAGGAATGATCATGATGCTCCCATGTATTAAACAGAGGAATGATCATGATGCTCCCCAGGTATTAAACAGAGGAATGATCATGATGCTCCCCATGTATTAAACAGAGGAATGATCATGATGCTCCCCATGTATTAAACAGAGGAATGATCATGATGCTCCCCCAGGTATTAAACAGAGGAATGATCATGATGCTCCCCATGTATTAAACAGAGGAATGATCATGATGCTCCCAGAGTATTAAACAGAGGAATGATCATGATGCTCCCCAGGTATTAAACAGAGGAATGATCATGATGCTCCCGGAAGATAAACAGAGGAATGATCATGATGCTCCCCGGGTATTAAACAGAGGAATGATCATGATGCTCCCCGGGTATTAAACAGAGGAATGATCATGATGCTCCCCATGTATTAAACAGAGGAATGATCATGATGCCCCCCATGTATTAAACAGAGGAATGATCATGATGCTCCCCATGTATTAAACAGAGGAATGATCATGATGCTCCCCAGGTATTAAACAGAGGAATGATCATGATGCTCCCCATGTATTAAACAGAGGAATGATCATGATGCTCCCCATGTATTAAACAGAGGAATGATCATGATGCTCCATGTATTAAACAGAGGAATGATCATGATGCTCCCCAGGTATTAAACAGAGGAATGATCATGATGCTCCCCATGTATTAAACAGAGGAATGATCATGATGCTCCCCATGTATTAAACAGAGGAATGATCATGATGCTCCCCATGTATTAAACAGAGGAATGATCATGATGCTCCCCATGTATTAAACAGAGGAATGATCATGATGCTCCCCAGGTATTAAACAGAGGAATGATCATGATGCTCCCCATGTATTAAACAGAGGAATGATCATGATGCTCCCCATGTATTAAACAGAGGAATGATCATGATGCTCCCCATGTATTAAACAGAGGAATGATCATGATGCTCCCCAGGTATTAAACAGAGGAAGGATCATGATGCTCCCCATGTATTAAACAGAGGAATGATCATGATGCTCCCCATGTATTAAACAGAGGAATGATCTGATGCTCCCCATGTATTAAACAGAGGAATGATCATGATGCTCCCCAGGTATTAAACAGAGGAATGATCATGATGCTCCCCATGTATTAAACAGAGGAATGATCATGATGCTCCCCATGTATTAAACAGAGGCATGATCATGATGCTCCCCATGTATTAAACAGAGGAATGATCATGATGCTCCACAGGTATTAAACAGAGGAATGATCATGATGCTCCCCATGTATTAAACAGAGGAATGATCATGATGCTCCCCATGTATTAAACAGAGGAATGATCATGATGCTCCCCATGTATTAAACAGAGGAATAATCATGATGCTCCCCATGTATTAAACAGAGGAATGATCATGATGCTCCCAGGTATTAAACAGAGGAATGATCATGATGCTCCCCATGTATTAAACAGAGGAATGGATCATGATGCCCCCAGGTATTAAACAGAGGAATGATCATGATGCGCCCCAGGTATTAAACAGAGGAATGATCATGATGCTCCCCGGGTATTAAACAGGGGAATGATCATGATGCTCCCCAGGTATTAAACAGAGTAATGATCATGATGCTCCCCTGTTATTAAACAGAGGAATGATCATGATGCTCCCAGGTATTAAACAGAGGAATGATCATGATGCTCCCCAGGTATTAAACAGAGGAATGACCATGATGCTCCCCGGGTATTAAACAGGGGAATGATCATGATGCTCCCCATGTATTAAACAGAGGAATGATCATGATGCTCCCCATGTATTAAACAGAGGAATGATCATGATGCTCCCGGGTATTAAACAGAGGAATGATCATGATGCTCCCCATGTGATTAAACAGAGGAATGATCATGATGCTCCCCGGGTATTAAACAGAGGAATGATCATGATGCTCCCCATGTATTAAACAGAGGAATGATCATGATGCTCCCCCAGGTATTAAACATAGGAATGATCATGATGCTCCCCAGGTATTAAACAGAGGAATGATCATGATGCTCCCCATGTATTAAACAGAGGAATGATCATGATGCTCCCCAGGTATTAAACAGAGGAATGATCATGATGCTCCCCAGGTATTAAACAGAGGAATGATCATGATGCTCCCCATGTATTAAACAGAGGAATGATCATGATGCTCCCCATGTATTAAACAGAGGAATGATCATGATGCTCCCCAGGTATTAAACAGAGGAATGATCATGATGCTCCCCATGTATTAAACAGAGGAATGATCATGATGCTCCCCATGTATTAAACAGAGGAATGATCATGATGCTCCCCATGTATTAAACAGAGGAATGATCATGATGCTCCCCAGGTATTAAACAGAGGAATGATCATGATGCTCCCCATGTATTAAACAGAGGAATGATCATGATGCTCCCCATGTATTAAACAGAGGCATGATCATGATGCTCCCCATGTATTAAGCAGAGGAATGATCATGATGCTCCCCCGGGTATTAAACAGAGGAATGATCATGATGCTCCCCATGTATTAAACAGAGGAATGATCATGATGCTCCCCATGTATTAAACAGAGGAATGATCATGATGCTCCCCATGTATTAAACAGAGGAATGATCATGATGCTCCCCAGGTATTAAACAGAGGAAAGATCATGATGCTCCCCATGTATTAAACAGAGGAATGATCATGATGCTCCCCATGTATTAAACAGAGGAATGATCATGATGCTCCCAGGTATTAAACAGAGGAATGATCATGATGCTCCCATGTATTAAACAGAGGAATGAGATGCTCCCCAGGTATTAAACAGAGGAATGATCATGATGCTCCCCAGGTATTAAACAGAGGAATGATCATGATGCTCCCCGGGTATTAAACAGAGGAATGATCATGATGCTCCCCAGAGTATTAAAAACAGAGGAATGATCATGATGCTCCCCATGTATTAAACAGAGGAATGATCATGATGCTCCCCATGTATTAAACAGAGGAATGATCATGATGCTCCCCATGTATTAAACAGAGGAATGATCATGATGCTCCCCATGTATTAAACAGAGGAATGATCATGATGCTCCCCGGTATTAAACAGAGGAATGATCATGATGCTCCCCATGTATTAAACAGAGGAATGATCATGATGCTCCCCATGTATTAAACAGAGGAATGATCATGATGCTCCCCATGTATTAAACAGAGGAATGATCATGATGCTCCCCATGTATTAAACAGAGGAATGATCATGATGCTCCCCATGTATTAAACAGAGGAATGATCATGATGCTCCCCATGTATTAAACAGAGGAATGATCATGATGCTCCCCATGTATTAAACAGAGGAATGATCATGATGCTCCCCTGTTATTAAACAGAGGAATGATCATGATGCTCCCCAGGTATTAAACAGAGGAATGATCATGATGCTCCCCAGGTATTAAACAGAGGAATGACCATGATGCTCCCCAGGTATTAAACAGGGGAATGATCATGATGCTCCCCATGTATTAAACAGAGGAATGATCATGATGCTCCCATGTATTAAACAGAGGAATGATCATGATGCTCCCCGGTATTAAACAGAGGAATGATCATGATGCTCCCCATGTATTAAACAGAGGAATGATCATGATGCTCCCCGGTATTAAACAGAGGATCATGATGCTCCCCGGGTATTAAACAGAGGAATGATCATGATGCTCCCCAGGTATTAAACATAGGAATGATCATGATGCTCCCAGGTATTAAACAGAGGAATGATCATGATGCTCCCCATGTATTAAACAGAGGAATGATCATGATGCTCCCCATGTATTAAACAGAGGAATGATCATGATGCTCCCCAGGTATTAAACAGAGGAATGATCATGATGCTCCCCATGTATTAAACAGAGGAATGATCATGATGCTCCCCAGGTATTAAACAGAGGAATGATCATGATGCTCCCCATGTATTAAACAGAGGAATGATCATGATGCTCCCCATGTATTACACAGAGGAATGATCATGATGCTCCCCATGTATTAAACAGAGGAATGATCATGATGCTCCCCAGGTATTAAACAGAGGAATGATCATGATGCTCCCCGGGTATTAAACAGAGGAATGATCATGATGCTCCCCATGTATTAAACAGAGTGAATGATCATGATGCTCCCTGTATTAAACAGAGGAATGATCATGATGCTCCCCATGTATTAAACAGAGGAATGATCATGATGCTCCCCAGGTATTAAACAGAGGAATGATCATGATGCTCCCCGGGTATTAAACAGGGGAATGATCATGATGCTCCCCAGGTATTAAACAGAGTAATGATCATGATGCTCCCCTGTTATTAAACAGAGGAATGATCATGATGCTCCCCAGGTATTAAACAGAGGAATGATCATGATGCTCCCCATGTATTAAACAGAGGAATGACCATGATGCTCCCCGGGTATAAACAGAGGAATGATCATGATGCTCCCCATGTATTAAACAGAGGAATGATCATGATGCTCCCATGTATTAAACAGAGGAATGATCATGATGCTCCCCAGGTATTAAACAGAGGAATGATCATGATGCTCCCCATGTATTAAACAGAGGAATGATCATGATGCTCCCCAGGGTATTAAACAGAGGAATGATCATGATGCTCCCCCGGTATTAAACAGAGGAATGATCATGATGCTCCCCAGGTATTAAACATAGGAATGATCATGATGCTCCCCAGAGTATTAAACAGAGGAATGATCATGATGCTCCCCATGTATTAAACAGAGGAATGATCATGATGCTCCCCAGGTATTAAACAGAGGAATGATCATGATGCTCCCATGTATTAAACAGAGGAATGATCATGATGCTCCCCAGGTATTAAACAGAGGAATGATCATGATGCTCCCCATGTATTAAACAGAGGAATGATCATGATGCTCCCCATGTATTAAACAGAGGAATGATCATGATGCTCCCCAGGTATTAAACAGAGGAATGATCATGATGCTCCCCATGTATTAAACAGAGGCATGATCATGATGCTCCCCATGTATTAAACAGAGGAATGATCATGATGCTCCCCATGTATTAAACAGAGGAATGATCATGATGCTCCCCAGGTATTAAACAGAGGAATGATCATGATGCTCCCCATGTATTAAACAGAGGAATGATCATGATGCTCCCCATGTATTAAACAGAGGAATGATCATGATGCTCCCCATGTATTAAACAGAGGAATGATCATGATGCTCCCCAGGTATTAAACAGAGGAATGATCATGATGCTCCCCATGTATTAAACAGAGGAATGATCATGATGCTCCCCATGTATTAAACAGAGGAATGATCATGATGCTCCCCATGTATTACACAGAGGAATGATCATGATGCTCCCCGGGTATTAAACAGAGGAATGATCATGATGCTCCCCATGTATTACACAGAGGAATGATCATGATGCTCCCCATGTATTAAACAGAGGAATGATCATGATGCTCCCCATGTATTAAACAGAGGAATGATCATGATGCTCCCCAGGTATTAAACAGAGGAAAGATCATGATGCTCCCCATGTATTAAACAGAGGAATGATCATGATGCTCCCCATGTATTAAACAGAGGAATGATCATGATGCTCCCCAGGTATTAAACAGAGGAATGATCATGATGCTCCCCATGTATTAAACAGAGGAATGATCATGATGCTCCCCAGGTATTAAACAGAGGAATGATCATGATGCTCCCAGGTATTAAACAGAGGAATGATCATGATGCTCCCCAGGTATTAAACAGAGGAATGATCATGATGCTCCCCATGTATTAAACAGAGGAATGATCATGATGCTCCCCATGTATTAAACAGAGGAATGATCATGATGCTCCCCATGTATTAAACAGATGAATGATCATGATGCTCCCCATGTATTAAAATGATCAGAGGAATGTATTATGATCATGATGCTCCCATGTATTAAACAGAGGAATGATCATGATGCTCCCATGTATTAAACAGAGGCATGATCATGATGCTCCCCATGTATTAAACAGAGGAATGATCATGATGCTCCCCATGTATTAAACAGAGGAATGATCATGATGCTCCCCAGGTATTAAACAGAGGAATGATCATGATGCTCCCCATGTATTAAACAGAGGAATGATCATGATGCTCCCCATGTATTAAACAGAGGAATGATCATGATGCTCCCCATGTAAAACAGAGGAATGATCATGATGCTCCCCGGGTATTAAACAGAGGAATGATCATGATGCTCCCCATGTATTAAACAGAGGAATGATCATGATGCTCCCCATGTATTAAACAGAGGAATGATCATGATGCTCCCCATGTATTAAACAGAGGAATGATCATGATGCTCCCAGGTATTAAACAGAGGAATGATCATGATGCTCCCCATGTATTAAACAGAGGAATGATCATGATGCTCCCCATGTATTAAACAGAGGAATGATCATGATGCTCCCCATGTATTAAACAGAGGAATGATCATGATGCTCCCCAGGTATTAAACAGAGGAATGATCATGATGCTCCCCATGTATTAAACAGAGGAATGATCATGATGCTCCCCATGTATTAAACAGAGGAATGATCATGATGCTCCCCAGGTATTAAACAGAGGAATGATCATGATGCTCCCCATGTATTAAACAGAGGAATGATCATGATGCTCCCCCAGGTATTAAACAGAGGAATGATCATGATGCTCCCCAGGTATTAAACAGAGGAATGATCATGATGCTCCCCATGTATTAAACAGAGGAATGATCATGATGCTCCCCAGGTATTAAACAGAGGAATGATCATGATGCTCCCAGGTATTAAACAGAGGAATGATCATGATGCTCCCCATGTATTAAACAGAGGAATGATCATGATGCCCCCCATGTATTAAACAGAGGAATGATCATGATGCTCCCCATGTATTAAACAGAGGAATGATCATGATGCTCCCCGGGTATTAAACAGAGGAATGATCATGATGCTCCCCATGTATTAAACAGAGGAATGATCATGATGCTCCCCATGTATTAAACAGAGGAATGATCATGATGCTCCCCATGTATTAAACAGAGGAATGATCATGATGCTCCCCAGGTATTAAACAGAGGAATGATCATGATGCTCCCCATGTATTAAACAGAGGAATGATCATGATGCTCCCCATGTATTAAACAGAGGAATGATCATGATGCTCCCCATGTATTAAACAGAGGAATGATCATGATGCTCCCAGAGGAATGATCATGATGCTCCCCAGGTATTAAACAGAGGAATGATCATGATGCTCCCCATGTATTAAACAGAGGAATGATCATGATGCTCCCCATGTATTAAACAGAGGAATGATCATGATGCTCCCCATGTATTAAACAGAGGAATGATCATGATGCTCCCATGTATTAAACAGAGGAAGGATCATGATGCTCCCTATGTATTAAACAGAGGAATGATCATGATGCTCCCTATGTATTAAACAGAGGAATGATCATGATGCTCCCCATGTATTAAACAGAGGAATGATCATGATGCTCCCCAGGTATTAAACAGAGGAATGATCATGATGCTCCCCATGTATTAAACAGAGGAATGATCATGATGCTCCCCATGTATTAAACAGAGGCATGATCATGATGCTCCCCATGTATTAAACAGAGGAATGATCATGATGCTCCACAGGTATTAAACAGAGGAATGATCATGATGCTCCCCATGTATTAAACAGAGGAATGATCATGATGCTCCCCATGTATTAAACAGAGGAATGATCATGATGCTCCCCATGTATTAAACAGAGGAATAATCATGATGCTCCCCATGTATTAAACAGAGGAATGATCATGATGCTCCCCAGGTATTAAACAGAGGAATGATCATGATGCTCCCCATGTATTAAACAGAGGAATGATCATGATGCCCCCAGGTATTAAACAGAGGAATGATCATGATGCTCCCCAGGTATTAAACAGAGGAATGATCATGATGCTCCCCGGGTATTAAACAGGGAATGATCATGATGCTCCCCAGGTATTAAACAGAGTAATGATCATGATGCTCCCCATGTTATTAAACAGAGGAATGATCATGATGCTCCCCAGGTATTAAACAGAGGAATGATCATGATGCTCCCCAGGTATTAAACAGAGGAATGACCATGATGCTCCCCGGGTATTAAATAGGGGAATGATCATGATGCTCCCCATGTATTAAACAGAGGAATGATCATGATGCTCCCCATGTATTAAACAGAGGAATGATCATGATGCTCCCGGGTATTAAACAGAGGAATGATCATGATGCTCCCCATGTATTAAACAGAGGAATGATCATGATGCTCCCCGGGTATTAAACAGAGGAATGATCATGATGCTCCCCATGTATTAAACAGAGGAATGATCATGATGCTCCCCATGTATTAAACAGAGGAATGATCATGATGCTCCCCATGTATTAAACAGAGGAATGATCATGATGCTCCCCAGGTATTAAACAGAGGAATGATCATGATGCTCCCCATGTATTAAACAGAGGAATGATCATGATGCTCCCCAGGTATTAAACAGAGGAATGATCATGATGCTCCCCATGTATTAAACAGGAGGAATGATCATGATGCTCCCCAGGTATTAAACAGAGGAATGATCATGATGCTCCCCAGGTATTAAACAGAGGAATGATCATGATGCTCCCCGGGTATTAAACAGAGGAATGATCATGATGCTCCCCAGGTATTAAACAGAGGAATGATCATGATGCTCCCGGGTATTAAACAGAGGAATGATCATGATGCTCCCCATGTATTAAACAGAGGAATGATCATGATGCCCCCAGGTATTAAACAGAGGAATGATCATGATGCTCCCCATGTATTAAACAGAGGAATGATCATGATGCTCCCCAGGTATTAAACAGAGGAATGATCATGATGCTCCCCATGTATTAAACAGAGGAATGATCATGATGCTCCCCATGTATTAAACAGAGGAATGATCATGATGCTCCCCATGTATTAAACAGAGGAATGATCATGATGCTCCCAGGTATTAAACAGAGGAATGATCATGATGCTCCCCATGTATTAAACAGAGGAATGATCATGATGCTCCCCATGTATTAAACAGAGGAATGATCATGATGCTCCCCATGTATTAAACAGAGGAATGATCATGATGCTCCCCATGTATTAAACAGAGGAATGATCATGATGCTCCCCAGGTATTAAACAGAGGAATGATCATGATGCTCCCCATGTATTAAACAGAGGAATGATCATGATGCTCCCCATGTATTAAACAGAGGAATGATCATGATGCTCCCCATGTATTAAACAGAGGAATGATCATGATGCTCCCCAGGTATTAAACAGAGGAAGGATCATGATGCTCCCCATGTATTAAACAGAGGAATGATCATGATGCTCCCCATGTATTAAACAGAGGAATGATCATGATGCTCCCATGTATTAAACAGAGGAATGATCATGATGCTCCCCAGGTATTAAACAGAGGAATGATCATGATGCTCCCCATGTATTAAACAGAGGAATGATCATGATGCTCCCCATGTATTAAACAGAGGCATGATCATGATGCCCCCATGTATTAAACAGAGGAATGATCATGATGCTCCACAGGTATTAAACAGAGGAATGATCATGATGCTCCCCATGTATTAAACAGAGGAATGATCATGATGCTCCCCATGTATTAAACAGAGGAATGATCATGATGCTCCCCATGTATTAAACAGAGGAATAATCATGATGCTCCCCATGTATTAAACAGAGGAATGATCATGATGCTCCCCAGGTATTAAACAGAGGAATGATCATGATGCTCCCCATGTATTAAACAGAGGAATGATCATGATGCCCCCCAGGTATTAAACAGAGGAATGATCATGATTCTCCCAGAGTATTAAACAGAGGAATGATCATGATGCTCCCCGGTATTAAACAGGGGAATGATCATGATGCTCCCAGGTATTAAACAGAGTAATGATCATGATGCTCCCCTGTTATTAAACAGAGGAATGATCATGATGCTCCCCAGGTATTAAACAGAGGAATGATCATGATGCTCCCCAGGTATTAAACAGAGGAATGACCATGATGCTCCCCGGGTATTAAACAGGGGAATGATCATGATGCTCCCATGTATTAAACAGAGGAATGATCATGATGCTCCCCATGTATTAAACAGAGGAATGATCATGATGCTCCCGGGTATTAAACAGAGGAATGATCATGATGCTCCCATGTATTAAACAGAGGAATGATCATGATGCTCCCCGGGTATTAAACAGAGGAATGATCATGATGCTCCCCGGGTATTAAACAGAGGAATGATCATGATGCTCCCCAGGTATTAAACAGAGGAATGATCATGATGCTCCCCAGGTATTAAACAGAGGAATGATCATGATGCTCCCCATGTATTAAACAGAGGAATGATCATGATGCTCCCCAGGTATTAAACAGAGGAATGATCATGATGCTCCCCAGGTATTAAACAGAGGAATGATCATGATGCTCCCCATGTATTAAACAGAGGAATGATCATGATGCTCCCCATGTATTAAACAGAGGAATGATCATGATGCTCCCCCATGTATTAAACAGAGGAATGATCATGATGCTCCCCATGTATTAAACAGAGGAATGATCATGATTCTCCCCATGTATTAAACAGAGGAATGATCATGATGCTCCCCATGTATTAAACAGAGGAATGATCATGATGCTCCCCAGGTATTAAACAGAGGAATGATCATGATGCTCCCCATGTATTAAACAGAGGAATGATCATGATGCTCCCCATGTATTAAACAGAGGAATGATCATGATGCTCCCCATGTATTAAACAGAGGAATGATCATGATGCTCCCCAGGTATTAAACAGAGGAATGATCATGATGCTCCCCATGTATTAAACAGAGGAATGATCATGATGCTCCCCATGTATTAAACAGAGGAATGATCATGATGCTCCCCAGGTATTAAACAGAGGAATGATCATGATGCTCCCATGTATTAAACAGAGGCATGATCATGATGCTCCCATGTATTAAACAGAGGAATGATCATGATGCTCCCCATGTATTAAACAGAGGAATGATCATGATGCTCCCCAGGTATTAAACAGAGGAATGATCATGATGCTCCCCATGTATTAAACAGAGGAATGATCATGATGCTCCCCATGTATTAAACAGAGGAATGATCATGATGCTCCCCATGTATTAAACAGAGGAATGATCATGATGCTCCCCGGGTATTAAACAGAGGAATGATCATGATGCTCCCCATGTATTAAACAGAGGAATGATCATGATGCTCCCCCATGTATTAAACAGAGCATGATCATGATGCTCCCCATGTATTAAGCAGAGGAATGATCATGATGCTCCCCAGGTATTAAACAGAGGAATGATCATGATGCTCCCATGTATTAAACAGAGGAATGATCATGATGCTCCCATGTATTAAACAGAGGAATGATCATGATGCTCCCCATGTATTAAACAGAGGAATGATCATGATGCTCCCCAGGTATTAAACAGAGGAATGATCATGATGCTCCCATGTATTAAACAGAGGAATGATCATGATGCTCCCCATGTATTAAACAGAGGAATGATCATGATGCTCCCCAGGTATTAAACAGAGGAATGATCATGATGCTCCCCATGTATTAAACAGAGGAATGATCATGATGCTCCCCAGGTATTAAACAGAGGAATGATCATGATGCTCCCCAGGTATTAAACAGAGTAATGATCATGTTGCTCCCCAGGTATTAAACAGAGGAATGATCATGATGCTCCCCAGGTATTAAACAGAGGAATGATCATGATGCTCCCCGGTATTAAACAGAGGAATGATCATGATGCTCCCCATGTATTAAACAGAGGAATGATCATGATGCCCCCCATGTATTAAACAGAGGAATGATCATGATGCTCCCCATGTATTAAACAGAGGAATGATCATGATGCTCCCAGGTATTAAACAGAGGAATGATCATGATGCTCCCATGTATTAAACAGAGGAATGATCATGATGCTCCCCATGTATTAAACAGAGGAATGATCATGATGCTCCCCATGTATTAAACAGAGGAATGATCATGATGCTCCCCATGTATTAAACAGAGGAATGATCATGATGCTCCCCATGTATTAAACAGAGGAATGATCATGATGCTCCCCATGTATTAAACAGAGGAATGATCATGATGCTCCCCATGTATTAAACAGAGGAATGATCATGATGCTCCCCAGGTATTAAACAGAGGAATGATCATGATGCTCCCCATGTATTAAACAGAGGAATGATCATGATGCTCCCCATGTATTAAACAGAGGAATGATCATGATGCTCCCCATGTATTAAACAGAGGAATGATCATGATGCTCCCCAGGTATTAAACAGAGGAAGGATCATGATGCTCCCCATGTATTAAACAGAGGAATGATCATGATGCTCCCCATGTATTAAACAGAGGAATGATCATGATGCTCCCCATGTATTAAACAGAGGAATGATCATGATGCTCCCAGGTATTAAACAGAGGAATGATCATGATGCGCCCCATGTATTAAACAGAGGAATGATCATGATGCTCCCCATGTATTAAACAGAGGCATGATCATGATGCTTCCCATGTATTAAACAGAGGAATGATCATGATGCTCCCCAGGTATTAAACATAGGAATGATCATGATGCTCCCCATGTATTAAACAGAGGAATGATCATGATGCTCCCCATGTATTAAACAGAGGAATGATCATGATGCTCCCCATGTATTAAACAGAGGAATGATCATGATGCTCCCCAGGTATTAAACAGAGGAATGATCATGATGCTCCCCATGTATTAAACAGAGGAATGATCATGATGCTCCCCAGGTATTAAACAGAGGAATGATCATGATGCTCACCAGGTATTAAACAGAGGAATGATCATGATGCTCCCCAGGTATTAAACAGAGGAATGATCATGATGCTCCCCAGGTATTAAACAGAGGAATGATCATGATGCTCCCCATGTATTAAACAGAGGAATGCTCATGATGCTCCCCATGTATTAAACAGAGGAATGATCATGATGCTCCCCATGTATTAAACAGAGGAATGATCATGATGCTCCCCATGTATTAAACAGAGGAATGATCATGATGCTCCCCATGTATTAAACAGAGGAATGATCATGATGCTCCCCATGTATTAAACAGAGGAATGATCATGATGCTCCCCATGTATTAAACAGAGGAATGATCATGATGCTCCACAGGTATTAAACAGAGGAATGATCATGATGCTCCCCATGTATTAAACAGAGGAATGATCATGATGCTCCCCATGTATTAAACAGAGGAATGATCATGATGCTCCCCATGTATTAAACAGAGGAATAATCATGATGCTCCCCATGTATTAAACAGAGGAATGATCATGATGCTCCCCAGGTATTAAACAGAGGAATGATCATGATGCTCCCCATGTATTAAACAGAGGAATGATCATGATGCCCCCCAGGTATTAAACAGAGGAATGATCATGATGCTCCCCAGGTATTAAACAGAGGAATGATCATGATGCTCCCCATGTATTAAACAGGGGAATGATCATGATGCTCCCCATGTATTAAACAGAGGAATGATCATGATGCTCCCCATGTATTAAACAGAGGAATGATCATGATGCTCCCCATGTATTAAACAGAGGAATGATCATGATGCTCCCCATGTATTAAACAGAGGAATGATCATGATGCTCCCCATGTATTAAACAGAGGAATGATCATGATGCTCCCCATGTATTAAACAGAGGAATGATCATGATGCTCCCCATGTATTAAACAGATGAATGATCATGATGCTCCCCATGTATTAAACAGAGGAATGATCATGATGCTCCCCTGTTATTAAACAGAGGAATGATCATGATGCTCCCCAGGTATTAAACAGAGGAATGATCATGATGCTCCCCAGGTATTAAACAGAGGAATGACCATGATGCTCCCCGGGTATTAAACAGGGGAATGATCATGATGCTCCCCATGTATTAAACAGAGGAATGATCATGATGCTCCCCATGTATTAAACAGAGGAATGATCATGATGCTCCCAGGTATTAAACAGAGGAATGATCATGATGCTCCCCATGTATTAAACAGAGGAATGATCATGATGCTCCCCGGGAATATTAAACAGAGGAATGATCATGATGCTCCCCATGTATTAAACAGAGGAATGATCATGATGCTCCCAGGTATTAAACAGAGGAATGATCATGATGCTCCCAGGTATTAAACAGAGGAATGACCATGATGCTCCCCGGGTATTAAACAGGGAATGATCATGATGCTCCCCATGTATTAAACAGAGAATGATCATGATGCTCCCCATGTATTAAACAGAGGAATGATCATGATGCTCCCGGGTATTAAACAGAGGAATGATCATGATGCTCCCGGGTATTAAACAGAGGAATGATCATGATGCTCCCCATGTATTAAACAGAGGAATGATCATGATGCTCCCCAGGTATTAAACAGAGGCATGATCATGATGCTCCCCATGTATTAAACAGAGGAATGATCATGATGCTCCCATGTATTAAACAGAGGAATGATCATGATGCTCCCCATGTATTAAACAGAGGAATGATCATGATGCTCCCCATGTATTAAACAGAGGAATGATCATGATGCTCCCCAGGTATTAAACAGAGGAATGATCATGATGCTCCCCAGGTATTAAACAGAGGAATGATCATGATGCTCCCCATGTATTAAACAGAGGAATGATCATGATGCTCCCCATGTATTAAACAGAGGAATGATCATGATGCTCCCCATGTATTAAACAGAGGAATGATCATGATGCTCCCCATGTATTAAACAGAGGAATGATCATGATGCTCCCAGGTATTAAACAGAGGAATGATCATGATGCTCCCCATGTATTAAACAGAGGAATGATCATGATGCTCCCCATGTATTAAACAGAGGAATTATCATGATGCTCCCCATGTATTAAACAGAGGAATGATCATGATGCTCCCCATGTATTAAACAGAGGAATGATCATGATGCTCCCCATGTATTAAACAGAGGAATGATCATGATGCTCCCCATGTATTAAACAGAGGAATGATCATGATGCTCCCCATGTATTAAACAGAGGAATGATCATGATGCTCCCCATGTATTAAACAGAGGAATGATCATGATGCTCCCCATGTATTAAACAGAGGAATGATCATGATGCTCCCCAGGTATTAAACAGGGGAATGATCATGCTCCCCAGGTATTAAACAGAGGAATGATCATGGTGCTCCCCAGGTATTAAACAGAAATATAGTTACGTCTGAGCACCGTCTCAGATTATTGCATTGTAGGCTTTTTTCCGTAACGTAAAAAAAAAAAATGTGACACAGCGGTTGCATTAAGAACAGTGTATCTTTAATTATATGTAGAACATGTATCTATAGTCAAAGTTTATGATGAGTATTTCTGTTATCTGGCGTAGCTTTCTATAATTCCTCCGGACGTTTTGGAGAATTCTCTGAACATGGCGTCAATGTAAACCGAGATTTATGGATATAAAATGCATATTATCGAACAAAACATAAATGTGCTGTGTAACATGTCATATGACTGTCATCTGATGAAGATTTTCAAGAGGTTGGTGAATGACTTTTTTATCCTGCTTTTTGTCATTTTATCTTTTGTGGTACAAAATGGCTGTCTTTTGTCTTTGTTTTGGTGGTGATCTAACATAAATATGTGCTGTGTTTTCCCGTAAAACATTTTAAAAATCTGACACGCTGGGTAGATGAACAAGGTGTTTATCTTTCATTTGAGGTATTGGACTTGTTAATGTGTGGAGGTTAAATAACTCTAAGAATATTTTTGCATTCCCTGCGCCACCGTTTCAGCTGAACGGGGGGGGGGACTCGCCTCAACAGGTTTTAAACAGAGGAATGATCATGAGAAAAGGAACACAATTCAAAAGTATTTCTGACTCTTTATTGTAACACCACAAATACAGTTTAAAATCAGACAGTCTTAGTGTGAAATATCAGTATAATCTTCATAATAATGTATAACAAAAGGAAAACTACTTTTGATGAAATAAAATGGTTCTGGGGCACCAAAATGTGTCCTGGATCTTGCTAATAAAACATGCACACTGAAAGCTGGACAGCAGATAACAAGTCTATATATTGGCTGGCTGGGCTGATGAGACAGTGGAGATCTAGTTTATACATTGGCTGGCTGGGCTGATGAGACAGTGGAAAACTAGTTTATAAATTGCCTGGCTGGGGTGATGAGACAATGGAGATCTAGTTTATAAATTGGCTGGCTGGGCTGATGAGACAGTGAAAACTAGTTTATAAATTGCCTGGCTGGGTGATGAGACAATGGAGATCTAGTTTATAAATTGGCTGGCTGGGCTGATGAGACAGTGGAAAACTAGTTTATAAATTGCCTGGCTGGGTGATGAGACAATGGAGATCTAGTTTATAAATTGGCTGGCTGGGCTGATGAGACAGTGGATATTTATAAATTGGCTGGCTGGGCTGACAGTGGATTGATCAGTGTAATAGTGAATAGGCTATTCAACGTCATGGCCTTAGCCGGTGGTACATTAAACAATCAGCATCCAGGATTAGACCCACCCTAAAAAAAACTACAATAAATAACACTAAAATCCTCCACTATAGAAATCTGAGTTTATTTCACTCTGGATCAGAGAGTCTGCTAAATGACTCACTACTGTAGTGGCTCTGGATCAGAGAGTCTGCTAAATGACGCACTACTGTAGTGGCTCTGGATCAGAGAGTCTGCTAAATGTACTGTTAGTGGCTCTGGATCAGAGAGTCTGCTAAATGACTCACTACTGTAGTGGCTCTGAATCAGAGAGTCTGCTAAATGACTCACTACTGTAGTGGCTCTGGATCAGAGAGTCTGCTAAATGACTTACTACTGTAGTGGATCTGGATCAGAGAGTCTGCTAAATGACTCACTACTGTACTGGCTCTGGATCCAGAGAGTCTGCTAAATGACTCACTACTGTAGTGGCTCTGAATCAGAGAGTCTGCTAAATGACGCACTACTGTAGTGATCTGGATCAGAGAGTCTGCTAAATGACTCACTACTGTAGTGGCTCTGAATCAGAGAGTCTGCTAAATGACGCTTCACTACTGTAGTGGCTCTGGATCAGAGAGTCTGCTAAATGACTTACTACTGTTAGTGGCTCTGGATCAGAGAGTCTGCTAAATGACTCACTACTGTAGTGGCTCTGAATCAGAGTCTGCTAAATGACTCACTACTGTAGTGACTCTGGATCAGAGAGTCTGCTAAATGACTCACTACTGTTAGTGGCTCTGGATCAGAGAGTCTGCTAAATGACTCACTACTGTAGTGGCTCTGGATCAGAGAGTCTGCTAAATGACTCACTACTGTAGTGACTCTGGATCAGAGAGTCTGCTAAATGACTCACTACTGTTAGTGGCTCTGGATCAGAGAGTCTGCTAAATGACTCACTACTGTTAGTGGCTCTGGATCAGAGAGTCTGCTAAATGACTCACTACTGTAGTGGCTCTGAATAAGAGAGTCTGCTAAATGACTCACTACTGTAGTGGCTCTGGATCAGAGAGTCTGCTAAGCGACTCACTACTGTAGTGACTCTGGATCAGAGAGTCTGCTAAATGACTCACTACTGTTAGTGGCTCTGGATCAGAGAGTCTGCTAAATTACTTAATAAATGTAAAAAGTGAGTGAACCAGGCATTTAAAAATGTCACCTCAGAGTTCTGATAATGTTGTGCTTGAGCTCGCCACAAACCCCATACTGTGGATAAACTCTCAATGACATCAACTATCAACAGGGAATAGCTGCTGTGGAGGAAACAGTGGATGTGACGTGACCAGCTCAGGACCACCAATCATACAGGTACCCTTCAGGAAGAAGTAAAGAACTACAGTACCCATCATGCCTTGTGTCAACAAGGACAGTTCCAGAACAGATGACTCTTCAGAACTCCAGAGTGTTCTGAAAGCCCATCTCCCCTTGTGTTTCTGAAGGGGCTGGATAGGTGATTGTGTTATGGTGGTAGGAACCCTGCGTGTTAAGATCACTCCACAGCTCGCTTGAAATGTCGTCAATGGCGCTTATCGAATCTGATGATTTTATATGTGTCAGCAAAACATTGACGTCAGTTTCATAAGCAACAAGACGATGGCTCCGACGAGCCTCCAAAGTTCTGGTTCTGGTACCCAGTTCCTCTAGACGTTAAAGGGACTATGAGCTTTTTAGACTGAAGACTAGAACGCCCCCTGGCTTGAGTTAGAACAGGGTAATACTGTATATTCATCAAAATGGCATATAAACAACATATATTGTTTTGGTTTTTTTGTTTGTTTTTTTGAAAGACAGGAAAAACTAAACTATGATGCAGTGTATATTTTCTGTAGCTCCCCAAAAGCTAGGGCATCGTCTATACATCCTGATAACAACAGAGGTTTAAAGCCCTTAGGGGGATCTATTAAGAGACCGTGGTTGGATCATGGCTGCTGGGTTACAGTGGAGAGAGAAGTTGACGTGGATATAATAGTGTGTTATGGTGTGTTATAGTGTGTTATGGTGTGTTATGGTGTGTTATGGTGTGTTATGGTGTGTTATGGTGTTAGTGTGTAATGGTGTGTTATAGTGTGTTATAGTGTGTTATAGTGTGTTATGGTGTGTTATGGTGTGTTATGGTGTGTTATGGTGTGTTATGGTGTGTTATAGTGTGTTATGATGTGTTATGGTGTGTTATAGTGTGTAATGGTGTGTTATGGCGTGTTATGGCGTGTTATAGTGTGTAATGGTGTGTTATGGTGTGTAATGGTGTGTTATAGGTGTGTTATGGTGTGTAATGGTGTTATAGTGTGTTATGGTGTGTTATGGTGTGTTATGGTGTGTAATGGTGTGTAATGGTGTGTTACGGTGTGTAATGGTGTGTTACGGTGTGTTATGGTGTGTTATAGTGTGTTACGGTGTGTAATTGTGTGTTATGGTGTGTTATGGTGTGTTATAGTGTGTTATTGTATGTTATAGTGTGCAATGGTGTGTTATAGTGTGTTATGGTGTGTTATAGTGTGTTATGGTGTGTAATGGTGTGTTATAGTGTGTTATAGTGTGTCACTTTAAACAATGCTACCTAATATAATGTTTACATACCCTACATTATCCATCTCATATGTATACATATATACTGTACTCTATCATCTACTGCATCCTTATGTAATACATGTATCACTAGCCACTTTAACTATGCCACTTTGTTTACATACTCATCTCATATGTATATACTGTACTCGATACCATCTACTGCATCTTGCCTATGCTGCTCTGCACCATCACTCATTCATATCTTTATGTACATATTCTTTATCCTTACACTGTGTATAAGATATTAGTTTTGGAATTGTTAGTTAGATTACTTGTTGGTTATTACTGCATTGTCGGAACTGGAAGCACAAGCATTTAGCTACACTCGCATTAACATCTGCTAACCATGTGTATGTGACAAATAAAATTTGATTTGATTTGATATGGTGTGTTATAGTGTGTTATGGTGTGGTATAGTGTGTTATGGTGTGTTATAGTGTGTTATGGTGTGGTATAGTGTGTTATGGTATGTTATAGTGTGTTATGGTGTGTTATAGTGTGTTATGATGTGTTATGGTGTGGTATAGTGTGTTATGGTGTGTTATAGTGTGTTATGGTGTGTTATAGTATGTTATGGTGTGTTATTGGGTGTTATTGTGTGTTATAGTGTGTTATGGTGTGTTATGGTGTTATTGTGTGTTATAGTGTGTTATAGTGTGTTATGATATTCAGTTGTGGCTGTAGTGTAGAGATACGGCTGTAGTGTAGAGTAGAATACGGCTGTATTGTAGAGTTACGGCTGTAGTGTAGAATCTGACTGTATCTCTACTCTACCTCTGACCGTATCTCTACACTACAGCCACAACTGAATATCATAACACACTATAACACACTATAACACACAATAACACCATATGCATAACACTATAACGCAATACGAAGAACACACCACGCGTACTACAACACCATGACACAGCTAACACACCATGTGCCGCACCATAACATCCATGAACACTAAAACAGGGCCATAGCACATAACGGACCATAACACGCATGAACGACAGCCAGAAACGACACTATACTCACACCACCAACACACTAAAACACGGACCATAATCACATGGCAAATCAAGTTAAATTTGTCACACTTTTATGGTTAGCAGATGTTAATGCGAGTGTAGCCCAGAAATGCTTCTGCTTCAGTTCCATTTGGTAATATTCCAACAAGTAATCAACTAACAATTCCAAAACTAATATCTGCCACACAGTGTAAAGAGATGCCATAAGATATGAATGAGTGACAGGCAGCAGGCTAGATACAGTATCAGTACATTATATACATATGAGACTGAGCCAAATGTAAACAAGTGGCATAGTTAAAGTTATTTAAAGTAAGGATGCAGTAGATGATAGAGTACATTATATAATGTCATGAGATGGACAATGGGGCTGTAAATGATATAGCGACTGTTCAAAGTGACCTGCAACACACTATAACACACACCATATTGCACGCCATAGCCCGTGCACACTATAATGCAATAACACACTTGCCATAACACGCCATAACGCACGGTGTGCCCACGCCGTAACACGCGCACGCCATGGCACATAAGTAACATTTTTCATTACACCGTAACACGCCACGCACTCATAACACACCATAACACACCATAACACACTATAGCTACCATTACACACACACTTATAACTGCCTACCCACACCATAACACTACACACTATAACACATAATAACACGCCATAACTACACCATTACACACTTACTACATAACATAACACACTATAACACCATAACACGCAACACACTGTTTCATAACTGCGCATAACTACTATATTTACTATAACACTATAATACACCATTACACACTATAACACCATGGCACACCATAACACCATAACACACCATAGCGCCATAACACGCATTACCTCACGTCAGCTTCTCACTTCTCCACTAAGCAGCAGCTGATGTCATGCCGCGGTCTTAATAGATGAGCACTCTGTTGTTATCAGGATATGTAGACGATGCTGAAACTGAGGGAGCGAAGAAAACATACGCTGCATCATAGTTTAGTTTTTCACTGTCTTTCAAGAGCAAACAAAAAAACCAAAGCGCGATATATGTTGTTTATATGCCATTTTTTGTGGAGCTATACAGAGCTTGTTCTAACTCAAGCCGAAGCGTTAGTCTTCAGTCTAAAAATAGTCCTGGCGTCTAGAGGAGCAGATACCAAGAACCAGAAGGCTTTCGGTAACCGCTAGAAGTCTTGTTGCTGTAACTGGCGTCAGCTGTGTTTGCTGACACTGAAAAATCATCGAATTGTAAATACATTGACGGCACATTTCCAAGCGGCTATTAGTGATCTTGCTGCGCAGGTTCCTACTACACCCGTAACAATCACTATCAACATTCAGAAACACAGAGAATGAAACTTTCAAAACACTCTGGAGTTCTGAAAAGTCATCTGTTAGACTATCACTTGTTGGCCCGCAAGAACACCAAGTTCTTCCTGAAGAAATACACTAATGATTGGTGGTCTGGCTCGTCACATCCACTGTTTCCTCCACAGCAGCCGATATTGAGGAGTTTTCCACAGTATGAGTATGGCGGCTGTATTAAAGTTTTAAATGCCTGGTTCACTCACTTTACATTTATTAAGTAATTTAGCGAAATATGTCCCAGAGCCACTAACAGTAGTGAGTCATTTAACGAACTCTCTGATCAGAGTCACTACAGTGTAGTGAGTAAAGTTTGGGTGATCAGGCCACTACATTGAGTCATTTAGCAGACTCTCTTATTCCAGAGCACTACGGCAGTGAGTCATTTAACCTCTGATCCAGAGCCACCAGCTGTGGTGAGTCGTGCTGAACTCTCTGATCAGAACTAACAATGATAGTCATTTAACAGACTCTCTGATCAAGAATAAAGTGAGTCATTTAGCTGAGCACGAGCCACTACGGTAATGAAGTCATTGCTGAACTCTCTCCGGAAGCCCTGTAGTGGCTGCTCTCTGATCAAGTCGCAGTAGTGAGTCATTCTAACGAACTTTCTCTGATTCAGAATACAGTGAATGATCATTTAACGAACTCACGATCCAGAGCCATAACAATGAAGAATCATTTAGCGAACTCTCGCCACTACAGTGAGTGCGTCATTTGCTGAATATGATTCAGAACCCTACAGTAGTGAGTCATTGCTGAATATATCAGATCTACAGTAAGTGCGTCATTTAGACTCTCTGATTCAGAGCCGCTTACGTAGTGAGTCATTTAACAACTTTCTCCCAGATCTGGCTACAACTAATTGAAGTCATTTAACGAACTCTCTGTTTACCTACGTGAAAACAAGTCATTTAGCAGACTCGTCAAACCACTACAGTATTGGTCATTTAACGAGACTCTCCTGATTCAGAACTTTTCCCAGTAGTGTCATTTAGCAGACTCTCGTCCAAACTTAACTGTGGTGGCGTCATTTGCTTTTGAGACTCTCCTCAGAACTACAGCAATTGAAAGCGTCATTTGCTGAACTCTCCACTACAGTGAGTCGTTTAGCAGGCTCTCAGAATGAAATAAACTCAGATATAGTGGAGAATTTTGTGTTATTTATTGTAGTTTTTTTAGGGTAGGTGTAATCCTGGATGCTGTTGTTTAATGTTGCACCACCCGAACTAAGGTCTGGATGATGGGCGCTTTATTCTACATCTAAATATCTCTCTCAACTCTCAGCAACTAATTTATCACTGTCTCGTAGCCCAACCAGCCAGAGTTACAAATATATTCTCTCTGTAGCCAACATAAACTAGTTTTCCCTTGTCTCATCAGCCCAGCCAGCCAACAAACTTTAGATCCGCCGATCATCACCGAAACAATTTATAGTTTTCCATATAACCCAATATATTGTAGGCAATTTATAAACTAGTTTTCCACTGTCTCCATCGAAAACAATATGTAAACTAGATCTCCACTGTCTCTCAGCCAGCATCTGCTGTCCAACTTTTCAGTGTGCATGACAGTCCAGGACATTTTGGTGCCCTACTTTATTTCATCAAAAGTAGTTTTCATTTTGTTATACATTATTATAGTATTTATACTATTTTTGACAAGACTGTCTGTTTACGAGCTGTAGTATGATATTTGAAAAAAGAAGTCAGAAATACTTTCTCTAGTCGTTCCTTCTCTGTTTAAAACACTGTTGGCCCAGATTCCGGCATGAGAAATAATGTCTTAGGATTATTACAAGTCCAATACCTCAAATGAAGATAAACACCTTGTTCATCCCTTTAGCGTGTCGAAATTTTACCCCACAGTTTGCGGAAAACGATTAGATCACCACCAAAGACAAAGACAAAAGACCATTTTACAAAAATAAAAGCAGGATAAAAGTCATTCACCAACTCTTCGAATCTTCATCGATGACAGTCATATGACATCCACACCTTTTTTGCATTTAGCATTTTGTTGATGTGCATTTTATATCCATAAATCTCAGTTTATGACGCCATGTCAATTCTCAAGCGTCGAGGAGTATAAGCTGCGAGCCGAAGCCCACTTTCATCATAAACTTTGACTACTCGACCATGTTCTACATATAATTAAAGATACACTGGTTGAGTACGGCGTGTGTCATTTTTTTAGCGTTGCGGAGAAAAAAGCCTGTCTAATGAAATGAGGCGGTGTATCCACGAACACATAGCCCCTCTTTGCAGGCACGCTGATATTCGTTCTCTGTTTAATACCTGGGAGGGTTTAATACATCATGATCATTCTCTGTTTAATACATGGGGAGCATCATGATCATTCCTCTGTTTAATACCTGGGGAGCATCATGATCATTCCTCTGTTTAATACATGGGGAGCATCATGATCATTCCTCTGTTTAATACATAGGGGAGCATCATGATCATTCCTCTGTTTAATACCTGGGGAGCTGTCATTCCTCACATGGGGAGCATCATGATCATTCCTCTGTTTAATACATGGGGAGCATCATGATCATTCCTCTGTTTAATACATGGGGAGCATCATGATCATTCCTCTGTTTAATACCTGGGGAGCATCATGATCATTCCCCTGTTTAATACATGGAGCATCATGATCATTCCTCTGTTTAATACATGGGAGCATCATGATCATGCCTCTGTTTAATACATGTCATCATGATCATTCCTCTGTTTAATACATGGGGATCATGATCATTCCTCTGTTTAATACCTGGGAGCATCATGATCATTCCTCTGTTTAATACATGGGGACATCATGATCATTCCTCTGTTTAATACCTGGGGAGCATCATGATCATTCCTCTGTTTAATACCTGGGGAGCATCATGATCATTCCTCTGTTTACCATGGGGAGCATCATGATCATTCCTCTGTTTAATACCTGGGGAGCATCATGATCATTCCTCTGTTTAATACATGGGGAGCATCATGATCATTCCTCTGTTTAATACATGGGGAGCATCATGATCATTCCTCTGTTTAATACATGGGGAGCATCATGATCATTCCTCTGTTTAATACATGGGGAGCATCATGATCATTCCTCTGTTTAATACATGGGGAGCATCATGATCATTCCTCTGTTTAATGCCGGGGAGCATCATGATCATTCCTCTGTTTAATACATGGGGAGCATCATGATCATTCCTCTGTTAATACATGGGGAGCATCATGATCATCATGGGGATCATTCATTCCTGTTTAATACATAAGGAGCATCATGATCATTCCTCTGTTTAATACATGGGGAGCATCATGATCATTCCCCTGTTTAATACATGGGGAGCATCATGATCATTCCTCTGTTTAATACCTGGGGAGCATCATGATCATTCCTCTGTTTAATACATGGGGAGCATCATGATCATTCCTCTGTTTAATACAATCATGATCATTCTCCGTTTAATACATGGGGAGCATCATGCGATCATTCCTCTGTTTAATACAGAATCTGAGCATCATTCCTCTGTTTAATACCTGGGGAGCATCATGATCATTCCTCTGTTTAATACCTGGGGAGCATCATGATCATTCCTCTGTTTAATACCTGGGAGCATCATGATCATTCCTCTGTTTAATACATGGGGAGCATCAATACCCGATCATTCCCTCTGTTTAATACCTGGGGAGCATCATGATCATTCTCTGTTTAATACCTGAGAAGTGTGACTATTCCTCTGTTTAATACATGGGGAGCATCATGATCATTCCTCTGTTTAATACATGGGGAGCATCATGATCATTCCTCTGTTTAATACATAGGAGTATCATGATCATTCTCTGTTTAATACCTGGGGAGCATCATGATCATTCCTCTGTTTAATACATGGGGAGCATCATGATCATTCCTCTGTTTAATACATGGGGAGCATCATGATCATTCCTCTGTTTAATACATGGGGAGTATCATGATCATTCCCCTGTTTAATACCTGGGGAGCATCATGATCATTCCTCTGTTTAATACATGGGGAGCATCATGATCATTCCTCTGTTTAATACCTGGGGGGCATCATGATCATTCCTCTGTTTAATACATGGGGAGCATCATGATCCTTCCTCTGTTTAATACCTGGGGAGCATCATGATCATTCCTCTGTTTAATACATAGGGAGCATCATGATTATTCCTCTGTTTAATACATGGGGAGCATCATGATCATTCCTCTGTTTAATACATGGGAGCATCATGATCATTCCTCTGTTTAATACCTGGGGAGCTCTCATGATCATTCCTCTGTTTAATACATGGGGAGCATCTGATCATTCCTCTGTTTAATACATGGGGAGCATCATGCTCTGTTTAATACATGTTATTCCTCTGTTTAATACATGGGGAGCATCATGATCATTCCTCTGTTTAATACATGGGGAGCATCATGATCATTCCTCCTGTTTAATACCTGAGGAGCATCATGATCATTCCTCTGTTTAATACATGGGGGAGCATCATGATCATTCCTCTGTTTAATACATGGGGAGCATCATGATCCTTCCTCTGTTTAATACTCTTGGGGAGCATCATGATCATTCCTCTGTTTAATACCTGGGGAGCATCATGATCATTCCTCTGTTTAATACATGGGGAGCATCATGATCATTCCTCTGTTTAATACATGGGGGCATCATGATCATTCCTCTGTTTAACCTGGGGAGCATCATGATCATTCCTCTGTTTAATACATGGGGAGCATCATGATCATTCCTCTGTTTAATACCTGGGGAGCATCATGATCATTCCTCTGTTTAATACCGGGGGACATCATGATCATTCCTCTGTTTTAATACCTGGGGAGCATCAGATCATTCCTCTGTTTAATACCTAGATACATCATGATCATTCCTCTGTTTAATACATGGGGAGCATCATGATCATTCCTCTGTTTAATACCTGGGAGCATCATGATCATTCCTCTGTTTAATACATGGGGAGCATCATGATCATTCCTCTGTTTAATACATGGGAGCATCATGATCATTCCTCTGTTTAATACCTGGGAGCATCATGATCATTCTCTGTTTAATACATGGGGAGCATCATGATCATTCCTCTGTTTAATACATGGGGAGCATCATGATCATTCCTCTGTTTAATACCCGGGACATCATGATCATCTTCTGGAGCATCATGATCATTCCTCTGTTTAATACCTGACTATTCCTCTGTTTAGCATCATGATCATTCCTCTGTTTAATACCTGGGGACATCATGCATCATGATCATGACTCTGTTTAATACCTGGGAGCATCATGATCATTCCTCTGTTTAATTTAGCCTCTGTTTAATACCTGGGAGCATCATGATCATTCCTCTGTTTAATACCCGGGGAGCATCATGATCATTCCTCTGTTTAATACATGGGGAGCATCATGATCATTCCTCTGTTTAATACATGGGGGAGCATCATGATCATTCCTCTGTTTAATACATGGGGAGCATCATGATCATTCCTCTGTTTAATATTATTCCCTCTGGGGGAGCATCATGATCATTCCTCTGTTTATTACATGGGAGCATCATGATCATTCCTCTGTTTAATACATGGGGAGCATCATGATCATGCCTCTGTTTAATACATGGGGAGCATCATGGTCATTCCTCTGTTTAATACCTGGGGAGCATCATGATCATTCCTCTGTTTAATACATGGGGAGCATCATGATCATTCCTCTGTTTAATAATGGGGAGCATCATGATCATTCATCTGTTTAATACCTGGGGAGCATGATCATCATGATCATTCCTCTGTTTAATTACACCTGGGGAGCATCATGATCATTCCTCTGTTTAATACATGGGAGCATCATGATCATTCCTCTGTTTAATACATGGGGAGCATCATGATCATTCCTCTGTTTAATACCGGGGAGCATCATGATCATTCCTCTGTTTAATACCTGGGGAGCATCATGATTATTCCTCCTGTTTAATACATGGGGGAGCATCATGATCCATTCCTCTGCTTAATACCTGGGGAGCATCATGATCATTCCTCTGTTTAATACATGGGGAGCATCATGATCATTCCTCTGTTTAACATGGGAGCATCATGATCTTTCTCTGTTTAATACCTGGGGAGCATCATGATCATTCTCCTGTTTAATACATGGGGAGCATCATGATCATTCCTCTGTTTAATACATGGGGACATCATGATCATTCCTCTGTTTAATACATGGGGAGCATCTGGTCATTCCTCTGTTTAATACATGGGGAGCATCATGATCATTCCTCTGTTTAATACATGAGGGGCATCATGAATCATGGCCTCCTTCCTCTGTTTAATACCTGGGGAGCATCATGATCATTCCTCTGTTTAATACATGGGGAGCATCATGATCATTCCTCTGTTTAATACCCGGGAGCATCATGATCATTCCTCTGTTTAATACATGGGGAGCATCATGATCATTCCTCTGTTTAATACCTGGGGAGCATCATGATCATTCCTCTGTTAATACATGGGAGCATGGGGGTTAATACATGGGGAGATCATTCCTCTGTTTAATACCTGGGAGCATCATGATCATTCCTCTGTTTAATACATGGGAGCATCATGATCATTCCTCTGTTTAATACATGGGGAGCATCATGATCATGCCTCTGTTTAATACATGGGGAGCATCATGATCATTCCTCTGTTTAATACCTGGGGAGCATCATGATCATTCCTCTGTTTAATACATGGGAGCATCATGATCATTCCTCTGTTTAATACATGGGGAGCATCATGATCATTCCTCTGTTTAATACCTGTACATCATGATCATTCCTCTGTTTAATACCTGGGGAGCATCATGATCATTCCTCTGTTTAATACATGGGGAGCATCATGATCATTCCTCTGTTTAATACCTGGGGGAGCATCATGATCATTCCTCTGTTTATACCTGGGGAGCATCATGATCATTCCTATGTTTAATACCTGGGAGCATCATGATCATTCCTCTGTTTAATACCCGGGGAGCATCATGATCATTCCTCTGTTTAATACCAGAGCATCATGAGTTTAATACATCATGATCATTCCTCTGTTTACCCGGAACATCAAGGTTTAATACATGGGGAGCATCATGATCATTCCTCTGTTTAATACATGGGGAGCATCATGATCATTCCTCTGTTTAATGCCTCCCTTAATACATGGGGAGCATCATGATCATTCCTCTGTTTAATACCTGGGATCATGATCATTCCTCTGTTTAATACATGGGGAGCATCATGATCATTCCTCTGTTTAATACCTTGGGGGAGCATCATGATCATTCCTCTGTTTAATACCTGGAGGATCATGATCATCCTGTTTAATACCGGGAGCATCATGATCATTCTCTGTTTAATACCTGGGGAGCATCATGATCATTCCTCTGTTTAATACATGGGGCAGCAGGCATCATGGGGAGCATCATCATTACTCTGTTTAATACATGGGGAGCATCATGATCATTCCTCTGTTTAATCATGACCGGGGAGCATCATGATCATTCCTCTGTTTAATACATGGGGAGCATCATGATCATTCCTCTGTTTAATACATGGGGAGCATCATGATCATTCCTCTGTTTAATACATGGGAGCATCATGATCATTCCTCTGTTTAATACATAGGGGAGCATCATGATCATTCCTCTGTTTAATACATGGGGATCATGATCATTCCTCTGTTTAATACCTGGGAGCACTGAGCATCATGATCATTCATTCTCTGTTTAATACATGGGGAGCATCATGATCATTCCTCTGTTTAATACCTGGGGAGCATCATGATCCCATTCCTCATTTAATACCTGGGGAGCATCATGATCATTCCTCTGTTTAATACATGGGGGGGAGCATCATGATCATTCCTCTGTTTAATACATGGGGGGCATCATGATCATTCCTCTGTTTAATACCTGGGGAGCATCATGATCATTCCTCTGTTTAATACCCGGGAGCATGATCATTCCTCTGTTTAATACATGGGGCATCATGATCATTCCTCTGTTTAATACATGGGGAGCATCATATCTTCCTCTGTTTAATACCAGGAGCATCATGATCATTCCTCTGTTTAATACCTGGGGAGCATCATGATCATTCCTCTGTTTAATACATGGGAGCATCATGATCATTCCCCTGTTTAATACATGTGAGCATCATGGTCATTCCTCTGTTTAATACCTGGGGAGCATCATGATCATTCCTCTGTTTAATACCTGGGAGCATCATGATCATTCCTCTGTTTAATACATGGGCAGCATCATGATCATTCATGCCCTGTTTATGCAATGTTTAATACCTGAGCATCATGATCATTCCTCTGTTTAATACATGGGGAGCATCATGATCATTCCTCTGTTTAATACATGGGAGCATCATGATCATTCCTCTGTTTAATACATGGGGATCATTCATCATGATCATTCTATTCTCTGTTTAATACATGAGGAGCATCATGATCATTCTCTGTTTAATACATGGGAGCATCATGATCATTCCTCTGTTTAATGCCTGGGAGCATCATGATCATTCCTCTGTTTAATACCTGGGGAGCATCATGATCATTCCTCTGTTTAATACATGGGGAGCATCATGATCATTCCTCTGTTTGTACATGGGGAGCATCATGATCATTCCTCTGTTTAATCATGATCCCTCTGTTTAATACCCGGGAGCATCATGATCATTCCTCTGTTTAATACATGGGGAGCATCATGATCATTCCTCTGTTTAATACCCGGGGAGCATCATGATCATTCCTCTGTTTAATACCTGGGAGCATCATGATCATTCCTCTGTTTAATACATGGGGAGCATCATGATCATTCCTCTGTTTAATACATGGGAGCATCATGATCATTCCTCTGTTTAATACCTGGGAGCATCATGATCATTCCTCTGTTTAATACCTGGGGAGCATCATGATCATTCCTCTGTTTAATACATGGGGAGCATCATGATCATTCCTCTGTTTAATACCTGGGGAGCATCATGATCATTCCCCTGTTTAATACATCTGTTTATCAAGGGAGCATCATGATCATTCCTCTGTTTAGCCATAATACATTCCTCTGGGGGAGCATCATGATCATTCCTCTGTTTAATACATGGGGAGCATCATGATCATTCCTCTGTTTAATACATGGGGAGCATCATGATCATTCCTCTGTCATTCCTCTGTTTTTAATACATGGGAGCATCATGATCATTCCTCTGTTTAATACAATGGGAGCATCATGATCATTCCTCTGTTTAATACCTGGGGAGCATCATGATCATTCCTCTGTTTAATACATGGGGAGCATCATGATCATTCCTCTGTTTAATACATGGGGAGCATCATGATCATTCCTCTGTTTAATACATGGGGAGCATCATGATCATTCCTGTTTAATACCCTGGGAGCATCATGATCATTCCTCTGTTTAATACCTGGGGAGCATCATGATCATTCCTCTGTTTAATACATGGGGAGCATCATGATCATTCCTCTGTTTAATACCTGGGGAGCATCATGATCATTCCTCTGTTTAATACCTGGGGAGCATCATGATCATTCCTCTGTTTAATACCTGGGAGCATCATGATCATTCCTCTGTTTAATACATGGGGAGTATCATGATCATTCCTATGTTTAATATCCTGGGGAGCATCATGATCATTCCTCTGTTTAATACATGGGGAGCATCATGATCATTCCTCTGTTTAATACATGGGGAGCATCATGATCATTCTCTGTTTCAATACATGTTTAATACATGGGAGCATCATGATCATTCCTCTGTTTAATACCGGGGAGCATCATGATCATTCCTCTGTTTAATACATGGGGAGCATCATGATCATTCCTCTGTTTAATACATGGGGAGCATCATGATCATTCCTCTGTTTAATACCATGGGGAGCATCATGATCATTCCTCTGTTTACATACCATGATCATTCCTCTGTTTAATACATGCATCATGGTCATTCCTCTGTTTAATACCTGGGGCATCATGATCATTCCTCTGCTTGGTCACATGGGGAGCATCATTCCTCTGTTTATTCCTCTGTTTAATACATGGGGAGCATCATGATCATTCTCTGTTTATTTCATGAATTCCTCTGTTTAATACATGGGGAGCATCATGATCATTCCCCTGTTTAATACCTGGGGAGCATCATGATCATTCCTCTGTTTAATACCTAGGGAGCATCATGATCATTCCTCTGTTTAATACATAGGACCTGGGGGCATCATGATCATTCCTCTGTTTAATACATGGGGAGCATCATGATCATTCCTCTGTTTAATACATGGGAGCATCATGATCCATTCCTCTGTTTAATACCTGAGCATCATGATCATTCCTCTGTTTAATACATGGGGAGCATCATGATCATTCCTCTGTTTAATACATGGGGGGAGCATCATGATCATTCCTCTGTTTAATACATGGGGAGCATCATGATCATTCCTCTGTTTAATACATGGGGAGCATGGGGAGCATCATGATCATTCCTCTGTTTAATACTCTGATTTCCTCTGTTTAATACCTGGGGAGCAATACATTCTGTGAGCATCATGATCATTCCTGTTCATGATCATTCCCTCTGTTTAATACATGGGGGCATGGATCATTCCTCTGTTTAATACATCATGATCATTCCTCTGTTTAATACATGGGAGCATCATGATCATTCCTCTGTTTAATACCTGGGAGCATCATGATCATTCCTCTGTTTAATACAGGAGATCATCCTCTGTTTAATACCTGATCATTCATTCTCTGTTTAATACATGGGGAGCATCATGATCATTCCTCTGTTTAATACCTGGGGAGCATCATGATCATTCCTCTGTTTAATACATGGGGAGCAGCATCATGATCATTCCTCTGTTTAATACATGGGAGCATCATGATCATTCCTCTGTTTAATACATGGGGAGCATCATGAGATCATTCCTCTGTTTAATACATGGGAGCATCATGATCATTCCTCTGTTTAATACATGGGGACATCATCATTCCCCTGTTTAATCATCATGGTCCCTCTGTTTAATACCTGATCATGATCATTCCTCTGTTTAATAACATGGGAGCATCATGATCATGCTCTGTTTAATACATGGGAGCATCATGATCATTCCTCTGTTTAATACATGGGAGCATCATGATCATGTTTAATACCTGGGAGCATCATGATCATTCCTCTGTTTAATACATGGGGAGCATCATGATCATTCCTCTGTTTAATACATGGGGAGCATCATGATCATTCCTCTGTTTAATACATGGGGAGCATCATGATCATTCCTCTGTTTAATACATGGGGAGCATCATGATCATTCCTCTGTCATTAAATACATGGGGAGCATATACATACCCATGGGGAGCATCATGATCATTCCTCTGTTTAATACATGGGGAGCATCATGATCATTCCTCTGTTTAATACCTGGGGAGCATCATGATCATTCCTCTGTTTAATACATGGGAGCATCATGATCATTCCTCTGTTTAATACATGGGGAGACATCATGATCATTCCTCTGTTTAATACCTGGGAGCATCATGATCATTCCTCTGTTTAATACATGGGGGCATCATGATCATTCCTCTGTTTAATACATGGGGAGCATCATGATCATTCCTCTGTTTAATACATGGGGAGCATCATGATCATTCCTCTGTTTAATACCTGGGGAGCATCATGATCATTCCTCTGTTTAATACCCGGGGAGCATCATGATCATTCCTCTGTTTAATACCCGGGGAGCATCATGATCATTCCTCTGTTTAATACCTGGGAGCATCATGATCATTCCTCTGTTTAATACCTGGGGCATCATGATCATTCCTCTGTTTAATACATGGGAGCATCATGATCATTCCTCTGTTTAATACCTGGGGAGCATCATGATCATTCCTCTGTTTAATACATGGGGAGCATCATGATCATTCCTCTGTTTCTGTTTAATACATGGGGAGCATCACATTCCTCTACTTATGGGAGCATCATGATCATTCCTCTGTTTAATACCTGGGAGCATCATGATCATTCCTCTGTTTAATACCTGGGGAGCATCATGATCATTCCTCTGTTTAATACATGGGGAGCATCATGATCATTCCTCTGTTTAATACATGGGGAGCATCATGATCATTCCTCTGTTTAATACATGGGGAGCATCATGATCATTCCTCTGTTTAATACCTGGGAGCATCATGATCATTCCTCTGCTTAATACATGGGGAGCATCATGATCATTCCTCTGTTTAATACATGGGGAGCATCATGATCATTCCTCTGTTTAATACATGGGAGCATCATGATCATTCCTCTGTTTAATGTTTAATACATGTTTAATACATGGGGAGCATCATGATCATTCCTCTGTTTAATACATGGGGGAGCATCATGATCATTCCTCTGTTTAATACATGGGGAGCATCCCTCTGTTCATGATCATGCCTCTGTTTAATACATGGGGAGTATCATGATCATTCCTCTGTTTAATACATGGGAGCATCATGATCATTCCTCTGTTTAATACATGGGGAGCATCATGATCATTCCTCTGTTTAATACATGGGGATCATGGGTTTAATACATGGGGAGCATCATGATCATTCCTCTGTTTAATACATGGGGCATCATGATCATTCCTCTGTTTAATACATGGGAGCATCATGATCATTCCTCTGTTTAATACATGGGGAGCATCATGATCATTCCTCTGTTTAATACCTGGGGAGCATCATGATCATTCCTCTGTTTAATACATGGGGAGCATCATGATCATTCCTCTGTTTAATACATGGGGAGCATCATGATCATTCCTCTGTTTAATACATGGGGAGCATCATGATCATTCCTCTGTTTAATACCTGGGGAGCATCATGATCATTCCTCTGTTTAATACATGGGGAGCATCATGATCATTCCTCTGTTTAATACATGGGGAGCATCATGATCATTCCTCTGTTTAATACATGAGGCATCATGATCATTCCTCTGTTTAATACATGGGGAGCATCATGATCATTCCTCTGTTTAATACATGGGGAGCATCATGATCATTCCTCTGTTTAATACATGGGGATCATGATCATTCCTCACATGATCATTCCTCTGTTTAATACATGGGGAGAATGTTTCCTCTGTTTAATACATGGGAGCATCATGATCATTCCTCTGTTTAATACATGGGGAGCATCATGATCATTCCTCTGTTTAATACATGGGGAGCATCATGATCATTCCTCTGTTTAATACATGGGGAGCATCATGATCATTCCTCTGTTTAATACCTAGGGAGCATCATGATCATTCCTCTGTTTAATACCTGGGGAGCATCATGATCATTCCTCTGTTTAATACATCATGATCATTCCTCTGTTTAATAACAGGGGAGCATCATGATCATTCCTCTGTTTAATACATGGGGAGCATCATGATCATTCCTCTGTTTAATAACAGGGGAGCATCATGATCATTCCTCTGTTTAATACATGGGAGCATCATGATCATTCCTCTGTTTAATAAACATCATGATCATTCCTCTGTTTTAATACCTAGGCATCATGATCATTCCTCTGTTTAATACATGGGGAGCATCATGATCATTCCTCTGTTTAATACATGGGGAGCATCATGATCATTCCTCTGTTTAATACATGGGGAGCATCATGATCATTCCTCTGTTTAATACATGGGGAGGGGAGCATCATGATCATTCCTCTGTTTAATACATGGGGAGCATCATGATCATTCCTCTGTTTAATACATGGGAGCATCATGATCATTCCTCTGTTTAATACCTGGGGAGCATCATGATCATTCCTCTGTTTAATACATGGTGAGCATCATGATCATTCCTCTGTTTAATACATGGGGAGCATCATGATCATTCCTCTGTTTAATACATGGGGAGCATCATGATCACTCCTCTGTTTAATACCGGGGCATCAGGGCCGCGGCTTTGGTGGAGCGATGGGTAACGGTGCGTCGAGGGTGGCTGTTGGCGATGTTTGCAGAGGGTCCCTGGGGGGACGGGCTATACTGTTACACTTTGGTGTGGTGGGGAGGAGTGATACTGCTCTCTGTGGTGGGGAGGAGTGATACTGCTCTCTGTGGTGGGGTGTAGTGATACTGCTCTCTGTGGTGGATACTGCTCTCTGTGGTGGGGTGTAGTGATACTGCTCTCTGTGGTGGGGTGTAGTGATACTGCTCTCTGTGGTGGGGTGTAGTGATACTGCTCTCTATGGTGGATACTGCTCTGTGGTGGGTTGTAGTGATACTGCTCTCTGTGGTGGGGTGTAGTGATACTGCTCTCTGTGGTGGGGTGTAGTGATACTGCTCTCTGTGGTGGATACTGCTCTCTGTGGTGGGGTGTAGTGATACTGCTCTCGGTGGTGGGGTGTAGTGATACTGCTCTCTGTGGTGGATACTGCTCTCTGTGGTGGGGTGTAGTGATACTGCTCTCTGTGGTGGGGTGTAGTGATACTGCTCTCTGTGGTGGGGTGTAGTGATACTGCTCTGTGGTGGGGTGTAGTGATACTGCTCTCTGTGGTGGATACTGCTCTCTGTGGTGGGGTGTAGTGATACTGCTCTCTGTGGTGGGGTGTAGTGATACTGCTCTCTGTGGTGGGGTGTAGTGATACTGCTCTCTGTGGTGGATACTGCTCTCTGTGGTGGGGTGTAGTGATACTGCTCTCTGTGGTGGATACTGCTCTGTGGTGGGGTGTAGTGATACTGCTCTCTGTGGTGGATACTGCTCTCTGTGGTGGGGTGTAGTGATACTGCTCTCTGTGGTGGATACTGCTCTCTGTGGTGGGGTGTAGTGATACTGCTCTCTGTGGTGGGGTGTAGTGATACTGCTCTCTGTGGTGGGGTGTAGTGATACTGCTCTCTGTGGTGGATACTGCTCTCTGTGGTGGGGTGTAGTGATACTGCTCTCTGTGGTGGGGTGTAGTGATACTGCTCTCTGTGGTGGATACTGCTGTCTGTGGTGGGGTGTAGTGATACTGCTCTCTGTGGTGGATACTGCTCTCTGTGGTGGGGGTGTAGTGATACTGCTCTCTGTGGTGGTGTAGTGATACTGCTCTCTGTAGTGGATACTGCTCTCTGTGGTGGGGTGTAGTGATACTGCTCTCTGTGGTGGGGTGTAGTGATACTGCTCTCTGGTGGGGTGTAGTGATACTGCTCTCTGTGGTGGGGTGTAGTGATACTGCTCTCTGTGGTGGGGTGTAGTGATACTGCTCTCTGTAGTGGATACTGCTCTCTGTGGTGGATACTGCTCTCTGTGGTGGATACTGCTCTCTGTGGTGGATACTGCTCTGTGGTGGGGTGTAGTGATACTGCTCTCTGTGGTGGATACTGCTCTCTGTAGTGGATACTGCTCTCTGTGGTGGATACTGCTCTCTGTGGTGGATACTGCTCTCTGTGGTGGATACTGCTCTCTGTGGTGGATACTGCTCTCTGTGGTGGATACTGCTCTCTGTGGTGGATACTGCTCTCTGTGGTGGATACTGCTCTCTGTGGTGGATACTGCTCTCTGTGGTGGATACTGCTCTCTGTGGTGGGGTGTAGTGATACTGTGGTGCGGTGGGGGAGTGGTAGATGCTTGAAGGGGAACCGCGTAGCTGTGCCTTTAACCCAGTGACCCAGTTTCTCGCGGCTGGGCTTTCGGGGGAGTGCGGACACGGCTAAATAATGGGACTGCAAAGTGAATGTGAGGGAGAATTACTCCCCCTCCCTGCTCTCTCTCCTCCTCTTCTCCATCCTCTCTCCCTCCTCTCTCTCCATATCTCTCTCCCTCCTCTCATCCTCTCTCCCTCCTCTCTCCCCATACTCTCTCCCTCCTCTCTCTCCATCCTCTCTCCCCCTCCATACTCTCTCTCCCTCCTCTCTATCCATCCCACTCCTCCCCCTCCCTCCTCTCTCTCCCTCCTCTCTCTCTCCATCCTCTCCCCCTCTCTCTCCATACTCTCTCTCCCTCCTCTCTATCCATCCTCTCTCCCCCTCCATACTCTCTCTCCTCCTCTCTATCCATCCCTCTCTCCCTCTGTTTTCCTCTATGGTGGATTATGTGATTCATCATGTGTATGCTTGGATTTAGGATAGAGAGGAGGGATAGAGCGAGAGAGGAGAGAGAGGGATAGAGAGAGAGAGAGGGGATAGAGAGAGAGAGGAGAAGGAGAGGGAGGAGAGGAGGATAGAGAGAGAGGAGAGGGAGAGAGAGAAGGAGGAGAGAGGGGAGAGAGAGAGAGGATAGAGAGAGGGATAGAGAGAGGGATAGAGAGAGGGATGAGAGAGAGAGGGGAAGGGAAGAAGAGAGAGAGAGGAGGGGAGAGAGAGAGGTGAAGGAAGAGAGTTGAGAAATGGCTTCTGAGAGATGAAGAGATGGAGTGACATGGGGCTGTTGTTTAGATTCACTGTGTCCTTCACTATGTCCTTCACTTCATGTCTGTCTGTCTCCTCCACGCTGAAACTAATGACATCATCAGTCAAACGCTGGGGAACTCTTTACGCTGCTCTGCCCGGTAAGTCATTAAGAGAGTCTCACAGTTTAGACACAGCTGGCTACCCAGCTCCATCAAACTGGAAACACATGGAGAGAGAGCGAGAGAGGGGGGGACAGAGTGGGATGAAGATAGACAGGGGATGGAATGAGATATGAAGGGAGAGAGAGGGTCGGAAGGGGGAAGGAGGAGAGAGAATTCAAGGTAAGATATAAAATGAAGTGAGAGTATGAAAGAAAAAGGATTAGAAGTGGGAGAGTGAGACAGAGGTAGGGAAGAAGAGGGAGAGATATGGAGAGAGGGAGAAGTGAATGAGAGGAGAGATATGGAGAGGAGAGTGAGACAGAGGTAGGGAAGAGATATGGAGAGGGAGGGAGAGTGAATGAGAGGGAGAGATATGGAGAGAGGAGAGTGAGACAGAGGTAGGGAAGAAGAGGGAGAGATATGGAGAGGGGAGAGTGAATGAGAGGAGAGATATGGAGAGGGAGAGTGAATGAGAGGGAGAGATATGGAGAGAGGGAGAGTGAATGAGAGGGAGAGATATGGAGAGAGGGAGAGTGAATGAGAGGAGAGATATGGAGAGGGGAGAGTGAATGAGAGGAGAGATATGGAGAGAGGGAGAGTGAATGAGAGGGAGAGATATGGAGAGGGAGAGAGAGGAGAGTGAATGAGAGGGAGAGATATGGAGAGAGGGAGAGAGGAGAGTGAATGAGAGGGAGATATGGAGAGGGGAGAGAGGAGAGTGAATGAGAGGAGAGATATGGAGAGAGGGAGAGAGGGAGAGTGAATGAGAGGAGAGAGGGAGAGAGGGAGAGATATGGAGAGAGGAGAGAGAGAGAGGAGAGTGAATGAGAGGGAGAGAGGGAGAGATATGGAGAGAGGGAGAGAGAGAGAGGGAGAGAGGGAGGTAGAGCAGCGTGAAAATAGGATCCTGTTTAATGTCACCTCAGTGGTTATAATTTGGTTTCACTGCGGGGGAAACTGATGCATTGTGGGTAAAGAGGGCAACGCATGTGACTCTCCAAATCTCCACTGTCCAAACCAGCGTATACAAGGTGAGAACCGTATCCATCCTGCAGCTACTTACTCTATATGCTGAACCATCGACAGGGAGCTGAACCATGCCTCATCCTCATAGGCAAGAAGTGTGTATTTGTCTGTGTGTGTGTGCGTAGGTGTGTGTGTGTGTATTAGTGATTTAATAGTTTAAATCTTCTTCCCATTGATCTACTTCTCCTTCAGCCTGCTGCTCTCCCATGTCCAGAATACAGTTACAACGCATGGAGACGTCTCAAGGAATCTCCTTACTCTGTCCGCTGAGCAAATTCACTGTTCTATTACTAATATCATTACTATAAATATTACTACTACAGTACTACTATAATATTACTACCATTAATATTACTACTACTAGTACTACTATTAATATTACTACTACTAGTACTACTATTAATATTACTGCTACTAGTACTACTATTAATATTACTGCTACTAGTACTACTATTAATATTACTACTACTAGTACTACCATTAATATTACTACTACTAGTACTACTATTAATATTACTACTACTAGTACTACTATTAATATTACTGCTACTAGTACTACTATTAATATTACTACTACTAGTATTACTATTAATACTATTACTACTACTAGTACTACTATTAATATTACTACTACTATTACTACTATTAATATTACTACTACTAGTATTAATATTAATATTACTACTACTAGTACTACTATTAATATTACTATTAATATACTACTACTAGTACTACTATTAATATTACTACTATTAATATTACTACTATTAGTACTACTGTTAATATTAATACTACTATTACTACCATTAATATTACTACTACTAGTACTACTATTAATATTACTACTACTACTATTACTACTATTAATATTACTACCATTAATATTACTACTACTAGTACTACTATTAATATTACTACTGCTAGTAATATATTAATATTACTACTACTAGTACTACTATTAATATTACTGCTACTAGTACTACTATTAATATTACTACTGCTAGTACTACTATTAATATTACTACTACTAGTACTACTACTAATATTACTACTACTATTACTACTATTAATATTACTACTACTAGTATTACTATTAATATTACTACTACTAGTACTTATTAATATTATTATTAATATACTACTACTAGTACTACTATTAATACTACTACTATTAATATTACTACTATTAGTACTACTGTTAATATTAATACTACTATTAATATTAATATTACTACTACTATTACTACCATTAATATTACTACTACTAGTACTACTATTAATATTACTACTACTACTATTACTACTATTAATATTACTACCATTAATATTACTACTAGTACTACTATTAATATTACTACTGCTAGTACTACTATTAATATTACTACTACTAGTACTACTATTAATATTACTGCTACTAGTACTACTATTAATATTACTACTACTAGTATTACTATTAATATTACTACTGCTAGTACTACTACTAATATTACTACTACTAGTACTACTATTAATATTACTACTACTAGTACTACTATTAATATTACTACTGCTAGTACTACTATTAATATTACTAATACTAGTACTACTACTAATATTACTACTACTATTACTACTATTAATATTACTACTACTAGTATTACTATTAATATTACTACTACTAGTACTACTATTAATATTACTATTAATATACTACTACTAGTGCTACTATTAATACTACTACTATTAATATTACTACTATTAGTACTACTGTTAATATTAATACTACTATTGCTACTATTAATATTACTACTACTAGTACTACTATAATATTACTACTACTAGTACTACTATTAATATTACTACTAGTACTACTATTAATATTACTATTAATATCACTACTATTACTACTATTAATATCACTACTACTAGTACTACTATTAATATTACTACTACTAGTACTACTATTAATATTACTACTACTAGTACTACTATTAATATTACTATTAATATCACTACTAATATTACTATTATTAATATCACTACTACTAGTACTACTATTAATATTACTACTACTAGTACTACTATTAATATTACTACTACTAGTACTACTATTACTATTAATACTACTATTACTAATATTAATATTACTACTATTAATATTACTACTACTAGTACTACTATTAATATTACTACTACTAGTACTACTATCAATATTAATACTATTAATATCACTACTATTACTACTATTAATATCACTACTACTAGTACTACTATTAATATTACTACTACTAGTACTACTATTAATATTACTACTACTAGTACTACTATTAATATTACTATTAATATCACTACTAATATTACTACTATTAATATCACTACTACTAGTACTACTATTAATATTACTACTACTAGTACTACTATTAATATTACTACTACTAGCACTACAATTAATATTACTACTAATAGTACTACTATTAATATTACTACTACTAGTACTACTATTAATATTACTACTACGAGTACTACTATTAATATTAAGACTAATATTAATATTACTACTATTAATATTACTACTATTAATATTACTACTATTAATATTACTACTACTACCACTACTAATATTACTAATATCATTACTATTAATATCACAACTATTAATATTACTACTACTAGTACTTAATATTACTACATTTACATTACATTTAAGTCATTTTAGCAGACTTATCCAGAGCGACTTACAAATTGGTGAATACTACTACAAGTATTACTCTTAATATTACTACTACTAGTACTACTATTAATATTACTACTACTAGTACTACTATTAATTGTACTACTATTAATATTACTAATACTATTACTACTACTATTACTAATATTACTACTGATATTACTACTACTATGGATATTAATACTATTACTATTACTACTATTACTGTTACTATTACTGATATTACTATTAATATCAATAGTACTATTACAATTACTACTACTACTACTATTAATACTACTACTACAATTACTGCTATTAATATTTCTACTACTATTACTACTACTACTATTACTGCTATTAATATTACTACTACTATTACTACTACTATTAATATTACTACTATTAATATTACTACTACTACTATTAATATTACAACTACTGCTACTATTACCTCTATTAATATTACTACTATTAATATTACTACTACTACTACACCTGCTACCACTACTACTACTACTACAACTAATATTATTACACCTGCTACCACTACTACTACTAGTACTACTAATATTACTACACCTGCTACCACTACTACTACTATTACTACTACTACTGCTACTGCTACTACTACCAATACTACTATAAATATTACCACTACTACTACTATTTATATTACTACACCTGCTACCACTACTACTACTACTATTAATATTACTACACCTGCTACCACTACTACTACTATTACTACTACTACTCTACTGCTACTGCTACCAATACTACTATAAATATTACTACTACTACTATTAATATTACTACACCTGCTACCACTACTACTACTATTACTACTACTACTGCTACTACTACCAATACTACTATAAATATTACCACTACTACTGGTTCCGGTTGGAGCGAGCGGTCGATCTACACTTCTCGGTCCGCAGGTAGTATAACTTTTCATTACATTTCATTACATTTCGTTATAGTACAACGGTTTGATTTGTCTTATCTTAGCAATTTCTTCTTAGCTAGCTACATAGCCGTCTTTGTATCAACGACAATTGCATATTATCGTATTTCGTCGTCCTAACGTATCTGCCCAGCAGCTAGCTAAGCAGCTAGCTAACATCCACTGTCCACTAGCACTGTAGAAACTATTACACTCAACTGAACTACTCGATTAGCGTAGTGTCAGCTAGCTACATAGTTGTCTTCGCTGTCTTCGTATCCAAGATAATTGTGCAGTTTAGAGTGTGTAGACTTAGAGTGATTATCTTAATTTACCGAGGTTAGCTAGCCAGCTATTTGTCGTCCTTAACGTAGGAAATGCTGCTAGCTAGCTAGACAACAACTAGCCAACCTCTACCGAATGAACTCCAACTACCCGGTCAACATTCCGCGTCGCTCCACAGGTAGTATCACATTTTTCATTTCACTTCATTACAGTACAACGGTTTGATTTGTTTGATCGTAGCTAGCCAGCTACATAGCCGTCTTTGTATCTAAGACAATTGTGTAGTCTAGAGCGATTTTCTAGGTTAGCTGGCCAGCTATTGTCGGTCTTTCAACGTAGCTAGCCAGCTAGCCCCGAATAGCAGCACTGTAGTAACTATTACAGTACAACGGTTTGTTTTGTTTGATCGTAGCTAGCTAGCTACATAGCCACCTTTGTATCTAAGACAATTGTGTAGCCTAGAGCGATTTTCTAGGTTAGCTGGCCAGCTATTGTCGTTCTCTTAACGTAGCTAGCCAGCTAGCCCCCGAATAGCAGCACTGTAGTAACTATTACAGTACAACGGTTTGTTTTGTTTGATCGTAGCTAGCTAGCTACATAGCCGTCTTTGTATCTAAGTCAATTGTTTAGCCTAGAGCGATTTTCTAGGTTAGCTACATCGCAGCCACTACTAGCTAGCCTACTCCAGCAGTACTGTATCATTTCAATCATTTTAGTCTATAAGATTCTTGCTACGTAAGCTTAACTTTCTGAACATTCGAGACGTGTAGTCCACTTGTCATTCCAATCTCCTTTGCATTAGCGTAGCCTCTTCTGTACCCTGTCAACTATGTGTCTATCTATCCCTGTTCTCTCCTCTCTGCACAGACCATACAAACGCTCCACACCGCGTGGCCGCGGCCACCCTAATCTGGTGGTCCCAGCGCGCACGACCCACGTGGAGTTCCTGGTCTCCGGTAGCCTCTGGAACTGCCGATCTGCGGCCAACAAGGCAGAGTTCATCTCAGCCTATGCCTCCCTCCAGTCCCTCGACTTCCTGGCACTGACGGAAACATGGATCACCACAGATAACACTGCTACTCCTACTGCTCTCTCTTCGTCCGCCCACGTGTTTCGCACACCCCGAGAGCTTCTGGTCAGCGGGGTGGTGGCACCGGGATCCTCATCTCTCCCAAGTGGTCATTCTCTCTCTCTCCCCTTACCCATCTATCTATCGCCTTCTTTGAATTCCATGCTGTCACAGTTACCAGCCCTTTCAAGCTTAACATCCTTATCATTTATCGCCTCCAGGTTCCCTCGGAGAGTTCATCAATGAGCTTGATGCCTTGATAAGCTCCTTTCCTGAGGACGGCTCACCTCTCACAGTCCTGGGCGACTTTAACCTCCCCACGTCTACCTTTGACTCATTCCTCTCTGCCTCCTTCTTTCCACTCCTCTCCTCTTTGACCTCACCCTCTCACCTTCCCCCCTACTCACAAGGCAGGCAATACGCTCGACCTCATCTTTACTAGATGCTGTTCTTCCACTAACCTCATTGCAACTCCCCTCCAAGTCTCCGACCACTACCTTGTATCCTTTTCCCTCTCGCTCTCATCCAACACTTCCCACACTGCCCCTACTCGGATGGTATCGCGCCGTCCCAACCTTCGCTCTCTCTCCCCGCTACTCTCTCCTCTTCCATCCTATCATCTCTTCCCTCTGCTCATACCTTCTCCAACCTTTCTCCTGAGTCTGCCTCCTCAACCCTCCTCTCTTCCCTTTCTGCATCCTTTGACTCTCTATGTCCCCTATCCTCCAGGCCGGCTCGGTCCTCCCCTCCCGCTCCGTGGCTCGATGACTCATTGCGAGCTCACAGAACAGAGCTCCGGGCAGCCGAGCGGAAATGGAGGAAAACTTCACCTCCCTGCGGACCTGGCATCCTTTCACTCCCTCCTTTCTACATTTTCCTCCTCTGTCTCTGCTGCTAAAGCCACTTTCTACCACTCTAAATTCCAAGCATCTGCCTCTAACCCTAGGAAGCTCTTTGCCACCTTCTCCTCCCTCCTGAATCCTCCTCCCCCTCCCCCCCTCCTCCCTCTCTGCAGATGACTTCGTCAACCATTTTGAAAAGAAGGTCGACGACATCCGATCCTCGTTTGCTAAGTCAAACGACACCGCTGGTTCTGCTCACACTGCCCTACCCTGTGCTCTGACCTCTTTCTCCCCTCTCTCTCCAGATGAAATCTCGCTTCTTGTGACGGCCGGCCGCCCAACAACCTGCCCGCTTGACCCTATCCCCTCCTCCAGACCATTTCCGGGGACCTTCTCCCTTACCTCACCTCGCTCATCAACTCATCCCTGACCGCTGGCTACGTCCCTTCCGTCTTCAAGAGAGCGAGAGTTGCACCCCTTCTGAAAAAACCTACACTCGATCCCTCCGATGTCAACAACTACAGACCAGTATCCCTTCTTTCTTTTCTCTCCAAAACTCTTGAACGTGCCGTCCTTGGCCAGCTCTCCCACTATCTCTCTCAGAATGACCTTCTTGATCCAAATCAGTCAGGTTTCAAGACTAGTCATTCAACTGAGACTGCTCTTCTCTGTATCACGGAGGTGCTCCGCACTGCTAAAGCTAACTCTCTCCCTCTGCTCTCATCCTTCTAGACCTATCGGCTCTGGGTCAGTAGATAACAGACCTCATCTGACTCTGGGTCAGTAGATAAAGGACCTCATCTGACTCTGGGTCAGTAGATAAAGGACCTCATCTGACTCTGGGTCAGTAGATAAAGGACCCCATCTGACTCTGGGTCAGTAGATAAAGGACTTCATCTGACTCTGGGTTAGTAGATAACAGACCTCATCTGACTCTGGGTCAGTAGATAAAGGACCTCATCTGACTCTGGGTCAGTAGATAACAGACCTCATCTGACTCTGGGTCAGTAGATAAAGGACCTCATCTGACTCTGGGTCAGTAGATAAATCTGACTCTGGGTCAGTAGATAAAGGACCTCATCTGACTCTGGGTCAGTAGATAAAGGACCTCATCTGACTCTGGGTCAGTAGATAAAGGACCTCATCTGACTCTGGGTCAGTAGATAAAGGACCTCATCTGACTCTGGGTCAGTAGATAAAGGACTTCATCTGACTCTGGGGGAGTAGATAAAGGACCTCATCTGACTCTGGGTCCGTAGATAAAGGAGTTAATCTGAATCTGGGTCAGTAGATAAAGGACCTCATCTGACTCTGGGTCAGTAGATAAAGGACCTCATCTGACTCTGGGTCAGTAGATAAAGGGCTTCATCTGACTCTGGGTCAGTAGATAAAGGACCTCATCTGACTCTGGGTCAGTAGATAAAGGAGTTAATCTGAATCTGGGTCAGTAGATAAAGGGCCTCATCTGACTCTGGGTCAGTAGATAAAGGACCTCATTTGACTCTGGGTCAGTAGATAACAGACCTCATCTGAATCTGGGTCAGTAGATAAAGGGCTTCATCTGACTCTGGGTCAGTAGATAAAGGGCCTCATCTGACTCTGGGTCAGTAGATAAAGGACCTCATCTGACTCTGGGTCAGTAGATAAAGGACCTCATCTGACTCTGGGTCATTAGATAAAGGAGACCACCCGACTCTGGGTCAGTAGATAAAGGGGAACATCTGACTCTGGGTCAGCAGATAAAGGACCTCATCTGACTCTGGGTCAGTAGATAAAGGGCCACATCTGACTCTGGGTCAGTAGATAAAGGACCTCATCTGACTCTGGGTCAGTAGATAAAGGACCTCATCTGACTCTGGGTCAGTAGATAAAGGGCCTCATCTGACTCTGGGTCAGTAGATAAAGGGCCTCATCTGACTCTGGGTCAGTAGATAAAGGGCCTTGCCTGACTCTGGGTCAGCAGATAAAGGACCTCATCTGACTCTGGGTCAGTAGATAAAGGGCCTCATCTGACTCTGGGTCAGCAGATAAAGGACCTCATCTGACTCTGGGTCAGTAGATAAAGGAGTTTATCTGACTCTGGGTCCGTAGATAAAGGAGTTAATCTGAATCTGGGTCAGTAGATAAAGGACCTCATCTGACTCTGGGTCAGTAGATAAAGGGCTTCATCTGACTCTGGGTCAGTAGATAAAGGACCTCATCTGACTCTGGGTCAGTAGATAAAGGAGTTAATCTGAATCTGGGTCAGTAGATAAAGGGCCTCATCTGACTCTGGGTCAGTAGACAACAGACCTCATCTGACTCTGGGTCAGTAGATAAAGGACCTCATTTGACTCTGGGTCAGTAGATAACAGACCTCATCTGAATCTGGGTCAGTAGATAAAGGGCTTCATCTGACTCTGGGTCAGTAGATAAAGGGCCTCATCTGACTCTGGGTCAGTAGATAAAGGACCTCATCTGACTCTGGGTCAGTAGATAAAGGACCTCATCTGACTCTGGGTCATTAGATAAAGGAGACCACCCGACTCTGGGTCAGTAGATAAAGGGAACATCTGACTCTGGGTCAGCAGATAAAGGACCTCATCTGACTCTGGGTCAGTAGATAAAGGGCCACATCTGACTCTGGGTCAGTAGATAAAGGACCTCATCTGACTCTGGGTCAGTAGATAAAGGACCTCATCTGACTCTGGGTCAGTAGATAAAGGGCCTCATCTGACTCTGGGTCAGTAGATAAAGGGCCTCATCTGACTCTGGGTCAGTAGATAAAGGGCCTTGCCTGACTCTGGGTCAGCAGATAAAGGACCTCATCTGACTCTGGGTCAGTAGATAAAGGGCCTCATCTGACTCTGGGTCAGCAGATAAAGGACCTCATCTGACTCTGGGTCAGTAGATAAAGGAGTTTATCTGACTCTGGGTCAGTAGATAACAGACCTCATCTGACTCTGGGTCAGTAGATAAAGGGCCTCATCTGACTCTGGGTCAGTAGATAAAGGGCCTCATCTGACTCTGGGTCAGTAGATAAAGGGCCTCATCTGACTCTGGGTCAGTAGATAAAGGACCTCATCTGACTCTGGGTCAGTAGATAAAGGGCCACATCTGACTCTGGGTCAGTAGATAAAGGACCTCATCTGACTCTGGGTCAGTAGATAAAGGACCTCATCTGACTCTGGGTCAGTAGATAAAGGGCCTCATCTGACTCTGGGTCAGTAGATAAAGGACCTCATCTGACTCTGGGTCAGTAGATAAAGGACCTCATCTGACTCTGGGTCAGCAGATAAAGGACCTCATCTGACTCTGGGTCAGTAGATAAAGGAGTTTATCTGACTCTGGGTCAGTAGATAAAGGGCCTCATCTGACTCTGGGTCAGTAGATAAAGGACCTCATCTGACTCTGGGTCAGTAGATAAAGGAGTTTATCTGACTCTGGGTCAGTAGATAAAGGGCCTCATCTGACTCTGGGTCAGTAGATAAAGGACATCATCTGACTCTGGGGGAGTAGATAAAGGACCTCTTTGAAAACATCCTGAGGTATCCTTTAACCCCCACCTGACTAAACCTGGAGGAGAGGAGAGGGAGAGGGAGAGGGAGAGGAGAGGGGTATAAACCATGCTCTCTGTACCTCACTAACCCTGGAGTAGAGGAGAAGGGTTTTAACCCCGCCCTCTCCCTGGAGGGAATGCCAAAACAGTTGGTTACCCTGGTAACAGAGCAGAGTCCAATCGGGCGAGTTTACTGGAGGGGGGTGCGAAAATAGTAAAAATAGAATATTGAAGAGAGATTAACTCTTACGCCACGAAGACAAATCCTCCGTCCTAACATCACTGAATAACACTACCACCACGGTATTGTAGTTATTTAAATTAATTAGTCATCAACAATAGACTTTAACATTTAAGCCGTGAGAAGGGGTTGTTGATTTGTGTGCTGTGAAATTGTAATACACACACACACACACACACACACACACACACACACACACACACACACACACACACACACACACACACACACTACACACTACACACACACACACTACACACACACACACACACTGGAGACATTACAGGTGCACGCATGTATGTACACACAGCAGAGAGACGGAGAGATTAAAGATTAATCAGATTAAAAACTGCCACAAACATTGAGAGAAACCACACTCATTTCGATGGAGTGAAAATAGATAGGATTTTTTTGGGGGGACACAAAGCAACTGAAAACGATGATCTTGGTGAATTCAGTTGCCTTCCTGCATCCAGCTCAGTGGGCAAAACTGATTCAAACTGGTCTTTTCAACCAGTTTTGCTGACTGGGGGGGACAGGAGACATCATGTGAAGTCTACACAGTAAACATCTTTTATTTGGAGTTATCACTTAGCTTCCACCCCATCTAGTGGCCGCTGGAGAATATTACAAGTAAAATGGATATATAAAAAACTCAATGCTGCATTTCTTTAAATAAGAAAAGCAGGACCCGTAGTTCTAAGTTATTCTGCTCAGAAAACAATTTTACAAAACAAAAAAATATGTACAAGTGGTAGCTAGTTGTTTCAGTGCTGAAATGTCCTGGATCTAGGTAGTACACAGATAACGTAGTACTTCTCACGTACTTCTCCCTCAGATACTTCAAACTCTTTGTGTTCTGAAGTTGTTCCTTGTCAATGGAACAATGGCAGGTTTGGGATACCGCACTAGGCGCGTTCTGTGTATCGCGTGAACACTAGGCGCGTTCTGTGTATCGCGTGAACACTAGGCGCGTTCTGTGTATCGCGTGAACACTAGGCGCGTTCTGTGTATCGCGTGAACACTAGGCGCGTTCTGTGTATCGCGTGCGTTCAATTCTTACCGTGCAGCGCAGTATGTCCTTTACACCTGTCCATGTGAGTTTACAGGGGATTTGAACGCTATGATCATCTTTCAATTGCTTTGTTCAAATGTCAAATGCCATTTATAAATGTGATCTTTACACCTGTCCAGTGTGCATTTACAGGTCTTGTTCACGCTCTAACCCAGAGACTCTTGTCTAGAGTCTTGCTCCAGAGACTGGGTGGGCCCAACCCCGGGGGATGGTGGCCGGTGCCCAGAAGCGGGTGGGGGGCGGCGGTGGGGGCGCCCCTACCGCTGGCCAAGGCCACCAGGGGGCGAAATTACATCCAGTCAGCTCCCCTTCCCCAGGGATATGGGGAGAGGGTCAGAGAGGGCTGAGGCTGACCCAGGGAGGTTGCCCAACCCCCACCAGCGACCACCAGAGGGCATCTCTACATCCACCCAGCTCCCTTCCCCAGGGATATGGGGGAGAGGGTCAGAGAGGGCTGAGGCTGACCCAGGGAGGGTGCCCGACCCCGCTCGCAGCAACCAGGGGGCATCTCTACATCCACCCAGCTCCTTGTACTGGTGAGATGAGGGGAGAGGGCCAGGGAGTGACCCCAGGGAAAGGGGGAGATGGCCGGAGAGGGTGCCTGACCTTTGCCTGCGCCATTCCATCCAGCCAGAGATCCTAAAAGGGTGATAGATCCCCAACCTCAACAGGGGACCATTTAGAATGCTACCGTAGTACCTCTACTACGTAGAGCCATTAACTTGTCATTAATTTGTTTTCAACGTAGAATCCACACATTAGGCTGACAAATTATTGATTTGTGTGTGTGTGTGTGTGTGCTCAGTGGGATGGAGCTGGTTGGCAGCCATATTGGATAATGTGTACCTTATGATTAAATCAGTAATAGCTAGGCTTCATTGTTTAGACTGTTCCTAACTTTATGTAACATTTGGTGCACTCATTATGAAGGCATTTTTGCAAAAATGGATTTCCCTGTACTGTTTTGCTGGACATAATGAATTCCTATGTGATTTCATATAGGGTGCACTGTACTGGGAATGTCTTAATGTTAACATGCATATCATCTGTGAATGATTCTACATTTCAAATAGTTTTTAATGTAATATATAGTATTTGAAAATGGCTACAAAACTCTGGAATTCCAGACAGCATTTTTTGGCATATTAGGCGGCAGGTAGCCTAGTGGTTAGAGTGTTGGACTTGTAACCGAAAGGTTGAAAGTTCAAACCCTGAGCTGACAAGGTACAAATCTGTCTTTCTGCCCCTGAACAAGGCAGTTAACCCACTGTTCCTAGGCCGTCATTGAAAATAATAATTTGTTCATTAAACTGACTTGCCTAGTTAAAATTATGGTAATATATATTTCTACCATTATTCTAGTTAAATAACACATCTCTGAGCAATCTTTTGGCAATTTCCTCACAGTAACAAACATGTTCAGTTGGTCTTATTATGTTCATTTGGTCTTACACCAATATCTATAAGGCATTGAATAATTAATTCAGTTCTCCACGTTGAAAATCATAAATCAATGACGCCTCTATTGTGTTGCGTTCATTCATATGCAGTGTAGTTATCACCGAGGGAATCATAAACAAAGCATTAGTTCAATATTACCCACATTTAACCCTGAATGAAAATCATTGTGATACTTTGCCAAAGTTGTAAAATTGTGTGTGAATGTGTCCCTCTGGCTTGTGGACTAATTTGGGATGCTTAGTGTCTCCAATCACTGTGTTATCCATCATTTGTCTCTTAGTGTGTTATTATGCACAATTTGCATTATGTTAATTCAGAATGTATTTTGTTTTTGTAAAATGTGAGCAAATAAATTCTGCTGTCATTGATATCAGAAGTGTGCTACAGATTGCTGAGGGTCAAACAGAGTGACTGACTAGTAGCACTGACTAGTAGCACTGCACTGATTAGTAGCACTGACTAGTAGCACTACACTGACTAGTAGCACTACACTGACTAGTAGCACTACACTGACTAGTAGAACTACACTGACTAGTAGCACTACACTGACTAGTAGAACTACACTGACTAGTACACTAACTACACTGACTAGTAGAACTACACTGACTAGTAGCACTACACTGACTAGTAGAACTACACTGACTAGTAGCACTACACTGACTAGTAGCACTACACTGACTAGTAGAACTACACTGACTCGTAGAACTACACTGACTAGTAGCACTACACTGACTAGTAGAACTACACTGACTAGTAGCACTACACTGACTAGTAGCACTACACTGACTAGTAGAACTACACTGACTAGTAGCACTACACTGACTAGTAGCACTACACTGACTAGTAGAACTACACTGACTAGTAGAACTACACTGAATAGTAGAACTACACTGACTAGTAGCACTACACTGACTAGTATCACTACACTGACTAGTAGAACTACACTGACTAGTAGCACTACACTGACTAGTAGAACTACACTAACTAGTAGAACTACACTAACTAGTAGAACTACACTGACTAGTAGAACTACACTGACTAGTAGCACTACACTGACTAGTAGAACTACACTAACTAGTAGAACTACACTGACTAGTAGAACTACACTGACTAGTATAACTACACTGACTAGTAGAACTACACCTACTAGTAGCACTACACTGACTAGTAGAACTACACTGACTAGTAGAACTACACTGACTAGTAGCACTACACTGACTAGTAGAACTACACTGACTAGTAGAACTACACTGACTAGTAACACTACACTGACTAGTAGCACTACACTGACTAGTAGAACTACATTGACTAGTAGCACTACACTGACTAGTAGCACTACACTGACTAGTAGAACTACATTGACTAGTAGCACTACACTGACTAGTAGCACTACAGTGACTAGTAGCACTACACTGACTAGTAGCACTACACTGACTAGTAGAACTACACTGACTAGTAGCACTACACTGACTAGTAGCACCAACAAGTTTTCCTCTGAAGTAATACTTTTGTCCAATATGAAAACAAATCTCCCCCTTCGTTTCGTCATTATTTTATTGAAACAATATGTTCCCCCAGCCTTTGTTTTGAATGGTGATTTCCTAGTTTTTGTAATGACACTATATTTCCACTAGATGGGGATGTTTTCACTAAACTTCTTACTTTTCCAAAACCCCAATCTGTTTGATTATTTGATGAATATATGAATAATCGCTACCCTTTCCAAGACACAAATATTGTTTTTGCAAAGGAATTACACTGTTGAGGAGGCTGCAGTGGAGAAAGGACCTGGGTTATTCCACATGGTGGCATAGTAACTAAAGGCTGGGGGCATAGTAACTAAAGGCTGGGGGCATAGTAACTAGAGGCTGGGGGCATAGTAACTAAATGCATAGTAACTAAAGGCTGGGGGCATAGTAACTAAAGGCTGGGGGCATAGTAACTAAAGGCTGGGGGCATAGTAACTAAAGGCTGGGGGCATAGTAACTAAAGGCATAGTAACTAAAGGCTGGGGGCATAGTAACTAAAGGCTGGGGGCATAGTAACTAAAGGCATAGTAACTAAAGGCTGGGGGCATAGTAACTAAAGGCTGGGGGCATAGTAACTAAAGGCTGGGGGCATAGTAACTAAAGGCTGGGGGCATAGTAACTAAATGCTGGGGGCATAGTAACTAAAGGCTGGGGGCATAGTAACTAAAGGCTGGGGGCATAGTAACTAGAGGCATAGTAACTAAAGGCTGGGGGCATAGTAACTAAAGGCATAGTAACTAAAGGCTGGGGGCATAGTAACTAAAGGCATAGTAACTAAAGGCTGGGGGCATAGTAACTAAAGGCTGGGGGCATAGTAACTAAAGGCTGGGGGCATAGTAACTAAAGGCATAGTAACTAAAGGCTGGGGGCATAGTAACTAAAGGCTGGGGGCATAGTAACGAAAGGCTGGGGGCATAGTAACTAAAGGCTGGGGGCATAGTAACTAAAGGCTGGGGGCATAGTAACTAAAGGCTGGGGGCATAGTAACTAAAGGCTGGGGGCATAGTAACTAAAGGCTGGGGGCATAGTAACTACAGGCTGGGGGCATAGTAACTAAAGGCTGGGGGCATAGTAACAAAAGGCTGGGGGCATAGTAACTAGAGACTGGGGGCATAGTAACTAGAGACTGGGGGCATAGTAACTAGAGACTGGGGGCATAGTAATTAAAGGCTTGGGGCATAGTAACTAAAGGCTGGGGGCATAGTAACTAGAGACTGGGGGCATAGTAACTAAAGGCTGGGGGCATAGTAACTAAAGGCTGGGGGCATAGTAACTAAAGGCTGGGGGCATAGTAACTAAAGGCTGGGGCATAGTAACTAGAGGCTGGGGGCATAGTAACTGGAGGCTGGGGGCATAGTAACTAAAGGCTGGGGGCATAGTAACTAAAGGCTGGGGGCATAGTAACTAGAGGCTGGGGGCATAGTAACTAAAGGCTGGGGGCATAGTAACTAGAGGCTGGGGGCATAGTAACTAAAGGCTGGAGGCTTAGTAACTAAAGGATGGGGGCATAGTAACTAAAGGCTGGGGGCATAGTAACTAAAGGCTGGGGGCATAGTAACTAAAGGCATAGTAACTAGAGGCTGGGGGCATAGTAACTAAAGGCTGGGGGCATAGTAACTAGAGGCTGGGGGCATAGTAACTACAGGCTGGGGGCATAGTAACTAAAGGCTGGGGGCATAGTAACTGGAGGCTGGGGGCATAGTAACTAGAGGCTGGGGGCATAGTAACTAGAGGCTGGGGGCATAGTAACTAAAGGCTGGGGGCATAGTAACTAAAGGCTGGGGGCATAGTAACTAAAGGCTGGGGGCATAGTAACTAAAGGCTGGGGGCATAGTAACTAAAGGCTGGGGGCATAGTAACTAAAGGCTGGGGGCATAGTAACTAAAGGTTGGGGGCATAGTAACTAAAGGCTGGGGGCATAGTAACTAGAGGCATAGTAACTAAAGGCTGGGGGCATAGTAACTAAAGGCATAGTAACTAAAGGCTGGGGGCATAGTAACTAAAGGCATAGTAACTAAAGGCTGGGGGCATAGTAACTAAAGGCTGGGGGCATAGTAACTAAAGGCTGGGGGCATAGTAACTAAAGGCATAGTAACTAAAGGCTGGGGGCATAGTAACTAAAGGCTGGGGGCATAGTAACGAAAGGCTGGGGGCATAGTAACTAAAGGCTGGGGGCATAGTAACTAAAGGCTGGGGGCATAGTAACTAAAGGCTGGGGGCATAGTAACTAAAGGCTGGGGGCATAGTAACTAAAGGCTGGGGGCATAGTAACTACAGGCTGGGGGCATAGTAACTAAAGGCTGGGGGCATAGTAACAAAAGGCTGGGGGCATAGTAACTAGAGACTGGGGGCATAGTAACTAGAGACTGGGGGCATAGTAACTAGAGACTGGGGGCATAGTAATTAAAGGCTTGGGGCATAGTAACTAAAGGCTGGGGGCATAGTAACTAGAGACTGGGGGCATAGTAACTAAAGGCTGGGGGCATAGTAACTAAAGGCTGGGGGCATAGTAACTAAAGGCTGGGGGCATAGTAACTGGAGGCTGGGGGCATAGTAACTAAAGGCTGGGGGCATAGTAACTAAAGGCTGGGGGCATAGTAACTAAAGGCTGGGGGCATAGTAACTAAAGGCTGGGGGCATAGTAACTAGAGGCTGGGGGCATAGTAACTAAAGGCTGGGGGAGTAGTAACTAAAGGCTGGGGGCCATAGTAACTAAAGGCTGGGGGCATAGTAACTAAAGGCATAGTAACTACAGGCTGGGGGCATAGTAACTAAAGGCTGGGGGCATAGTAACTAAAGCCTGGGGGCATAGTAACTAGAGGCTGGGGGCATAGTAACTAGAGGCTGGGGGCATAGTAACTAGAGGCTGGGGGCATAGTAACTAAAGGCTGGGGGCATAGTAACTAAAGGCTGGGGGCATAGTAACTAAAGGCTGGGGGCATAGTAACTAAAGGCTGGGGACATAGTAACTAAAGGCTGGGGGCATAGTAACTAAAGGCTGGGGGCATAGTAACTAAAGGCTGGGGGCATAGTAACTAAAGACTGATGGGCATAGTAACTAAATGCTGGGGGCATAGTAACTAAAGGCTGGGGGCATAGTAACTAGAGGCTGGGGGCATAGTAACTAAAGGCTGGGGGCATAGTAACTAAAGGCTGGGGGCATAGTAACTAAAGGCTGGGGGCATAGTAACTAAAGGCTGGGGGCATAGTAACTAAAGGCTGGGGGCATAGTAACTAAAGGCTGGGGGCATAGTAACTACAGGCTGGGGGCATAGTAACTAAAGGCTGGGGGCATAGTAACTAAAGGCTGGGGGCATAGTAACTAAAGGCTGGGGGCATAGTAACTAAAGGCTGGGGGCATAGTAACTAAAGGCTGGGGGCATAGTAACTAAAGGCTGGGGGCATAGTAACTAAAGGCTGGGGGCATAGTAACTACAGGCTGGGGGCATAGTAACTAAAGGCATAGTAACTAAAGACTGGGGGCATAGTAACTAAAGGATGGGGGCATAGTAACTACAGGCTGGGGGCATAGTAACTAAAGGCTGGGGGCATAGTAACTACAGGCTGGGGGCATAGTAACTAAAGGCATAGTAACTAAAGACTGGGGGCATAGTAACTAAAGGATGGGGGCATAGTAACTAGAGGCTGGGGGCATAGTAACTAAAGGCTGGGGGCATAGTAACTAAAGGCATAGTAACTAAAGGCTGGGGGCATAGTAACTAAAGGCATAGTAACTAAAGGCTGGGGGCATAGTAACTAAATGCTGGGGGCATAGTAACTAAAGGCTGGGGGCATAGTAACTAAAGGCTGGGGGCATAGTAACTAAAGGCTGGGGGCATAGTAACTAAAGGCTGGGGGCATAGTAACTAAAGGCATAGTAACTAAAGGCTGGGGGCATAGTAACTAAAGGCATAGTAACTAAAGGCTGGGGGCATAGTAACTAAAGGCATAGTAACTAAAGGCTGGGGGCATAGTAACTAAAGGCATAGTAACTAAAGGCATAGTAACTAAAGGCATAGTAACTAAAGGCTTGGGGCATAGTAACTAAAGGCATAGTAACTAAAGGCATAGTAACTAAAGGCTTGGGGCATAGTAACTAAAGGCTGGGGGCATAGTAACTACAGGCTGGGGGCATAGTAACTAAAGGCTGGGGGCATAGTAACTAAAGGCTGGGGGCATAGTAACTAAAGGCATAGTAACTAAAGGCTGGGGGCATAGTAACTAAAGGCTGGGGGCATAGTAACGAAAGGCTGGGGGCATAGTAACTAAAGGCTGGGGGCATAGTAACTAAAGGCTGGGGGCATAGTAACTAAAGGCTGGGGGCATAGTAACTAAAGGCTGGGGGCATAGTAACTACAGGCTGGGGGCATAGTAACTAAAGGCAGGGGGCATAGTAACTAAAGGCTGGGGGCATAGTAACTAAAGGCTGGGGGCATAGTAACTAAAGGCTGGGGGCATAGTAACTACAGGCTGGGGGCATAGTAACTACAGGCTGGGGGAAAAGTAACTAAAGGCTGGGGGCATAGTAACTAAAGGCTGGGGGCATAGTAACTAAAGACTGGGGGCATAGTAACTAAAGGCTGGGGGCACAGTAACTAGAGGCTGGGGGCATAGTAACTAAAGGCTGGGGGCATAGTAACTAAAGGCTGGGGGCATAGTAACAAAAGGCTGGGGGCATAGTAACTAAAGGCTACCTCTCCATGTATCTTGGTCCTAGGCTTTGGGAGAGTTAAAAGTAGTAACTAACGGCTGGGTGCATAGTAACTAAAGACTGGGGGCACAGTAACTAGAGGCTGGGGGCATAGTAACTAAAGGCTGGGGGCATAGTAACTAGAGGCTGGGGGCATAGTAATTAAAGGCTGGCGGCATAGTAATTAAAGGCTTGGGGCATAGTAACTAAAGGCTGGGGGCATAGTAACTAAAGGCTGGGGGCATAGTAACTAAAGGCTGGGGGCATAGTAACTAGAGGCTGGGGGCATAGTAATTAAAGTCTGGCAGCATAGTAACTAAAGGCTGGGTGCATAGTAACTAAAGACTGGGGGCATAGTAACTAAAGGCTGGGGGCACAGTAACTAGAGGCTGGGGGCATAGTAACTAAAGGCTGGGGGCACAGTAACTAGAGGCTGGGGGCATAGTAACTAAAGGCTGGGGGCATAGTAACTAGAGGCTGGGGGCATAGTAATTAAAGGCTGGCGGCATAGTAATTAAAGGCTTGGGGCATAGTAACTAAAGGCTGGGGGCATAGTAACTAAAGGCTGGGGGCATAGTAACTAGAGGCTGGGGGCATAGTAATTAAAGTCTGGCGGCATAGTAACTAAAGGCTGGGGGCATAGTAACTAGAGGCTGGGGGCATAGTAACTAGAGGCTGGGGGCATAGTAACTAAAGGCTGGGGGCATAGTAACTAGAGGCTGGGGGCATAGTAACTAAAGGCTGGGGGCATAGTAACTAAAGGCTGGGGGCATAGTAACTAGAGGCTGGGGGCATAGTAATTAAAGTCTGGCGGCATAGTAACTAAAGGCTGGGGGCATAGTAACTAGAGGCTGGGGGCATAGTAACTAAAGGCTGGGGGCATAGTAACTAGAGGCTGGGGGCATAGTAATTAAAGGCTGGCGGCATAGTAATTAAAGCCTTGGGGCATAGTAACTAAAGGCTGGGGGCATAGTAACTAAAGGCTGGGGGCATAGTAACTAAAGGCAGGGGGCATAGTAACTACAGGCTGGGGGCATAGTAACTAAAGGCTGGGGGCATAGTAACTAAAGGCTGGGGGCATAGTAACTAAAGGCTGGGGGCATAGTAACTATAGGCTGGGGGCATAGTAACTACAGGCTGGGAGCGTAGTAACTAGAGGCTGGGGCATAGTAACTAAAGGCTGGGGGCATAGTAACTAAAGGCTGGGTGCATAGTAACTAAAGACTGGGGGCATAGTAACTAAAGGCTGGGGGCACAGTAACTAGAGGCTGGGGGCATAGTAACTAAAGGCTGGGGGCATAGTAACTAAAGGCTGGGGGCATAGTAACAAAAGGCTGGGGGCATAGTAACTAAAGGCTACCTCTCCATGCATCTTGGTCCTAGGCTTTGGGAGAGTTAAAGGCTGTCTCTCCATGTATCTTGGTCCTAGGCTTTGGGAGAGTTAAAAGTAGTAACTAACGGCTGGGTGCATAGTAACTAAAGACTGGGGGCACAGTAACTAGAGGCTGGGGGCATAGTAACTAAAGGCTGGGGGCATAGTAACTAGAGGCTGGGGGCATAGTAATTAAAGGCTGGCGGCATAGTAATTAAAGGCTTGGGGCATAGTAACTAAAGGCTGGGGGCATAGTAACTAAAGGCTGGGGGCATAGTAACTAGAGGCTGGGGGCATAGTAATTAAAGTCTGGCGGCATAGTAACTAAAGGCTGGGGGCATAGTAACTAAAGGCTGGGGGCATAGTAACTAGAGGCTGGGGGCATAGTAACTAGAGGCTGGGGGCATAGTAACTAAAGGCTGGGGGCATAGTAACTAGAGGCTGGGGGCATAGTAATTAAAGGCTGGCGGCATAGTAATTAAAGGCTTGGGGCATAGTAACTAGAGGCTGGGGGCATAGTAACTAAAGGCTGGGGGCATAGTAACTAGAGGCTGGGGGCATAGTAATTAAAGTCTGGCGGCATAGTAACTAAAGGCTGGGGGCATAGTAACTAAAGGCTGGGGGCATAGTAACTAGAGGCTGGGGGCATAGTAACTAGAGGCTGGGGGCATAGTAACAAAAGGCTGGGGGCATAGTAACTAAAGGCTGTCTCTCCATGCCTCTTGTTCCTAGACTTTGAGATAGTTAAAGCCCAGAGGACCTGCTCTGTACTTTGGCTCCAACAACAAGTACGTCTGTCTTGTCTTGATTTAGCTAGAGGAAGTTGTGAGCTGTCCAAGTATTTAAATACTGTGTGTGTTGCCTTATCAACAAAGTAGAAAAACAGTGGTTGGACTGTGAAAACCATGACAAATACTAACAGGTTAAAGTAGCATAACAAACAGGTTAAAGTAGCATAACAATGGTTGGATTTTTGGTTGGATTTCATGTAATAGACAAACACAAAATAGTCCAAATTGGTGAAGTGAAATTTAAAAAATACTTGTTTAAAAAGTGGTGTGTGCATATATATTCACCCACTTTGCTATGAAGCCTCTAAATATGATCTGGTGCCACCAATTACCTTCAGAAGTCACATAATTAGTTACATCTAAGTGTCACATGATCTTAGTATTATATACACCTGTTCTGAAAGGCAACACCACTAAGCATCACCAGCTGCAACACAACTAAGCAAGGGACACCACCAAGCAAGCGGCACCATGAAGACCAAGGAGCTCTCCAAACAGGTCAGGGATAAAGTTGTGGAGAAGTACAGATCAGGGTTGGGTTATAAAAAATATCAGAAACTTTGAACATCCCACGGAGCACCATTAAATCCGTTATAAAAAAATGGATAGAATATGGCACCACAACAAACCTGTCAAGAGAGAACCACCCACCAAAACTCACAGACCAGGCAAGGAGGGCATTAACCAGAGAGGCAACAAAGAGACCAAAGATAACCCTGAAGGAGCTGCAAAGCTCCACATTGGAGATTGGAGCATCTGTCCATAGGACCACTTTAAGCAGTACACTCCACAGAGTTGGGCTTTACGGAAGAGTGGCCAGAAAAAAAGCCATTGCTTTCAGAAAAAATAAGGAAACATGCCTGGTGTTTCGCCAAATGGCGTGTGGGAGACTAGCCAAACAAATGAAAGAAGGTACTCTGGTTAGATGAGACAAACGTTTTGCTTTTTGGCCATCAAGGAAAACTCTATGTCTGGCGCAAACCCAACACCTCCCATCACCCTGAGAACACCATCCCCACAGTGAAGCATGGTGGTGGCAGCATCATGTGATGGGTAGGTTTTGCATCGGAATGGACTGGGAAACTGGTCAGACTTGAAGGAATGATGGATGGCACTAAATACAGGGAATTTTTTGAGGGAAACCTGTTTCAGTCTTCCAGAGATTTGAGACTGGGACGGAGGTTCACCTTTCAGCAGGACAATGACCCTAAGCCTACTGCTAAAGCAACACTTGAGTGGATTAAGGGGAAACATTTAAATGTCTTGCAATGACCTAGTCAACGCCCAGACCTCAATCCAATTGAAAATCTGTGGTATGACTTAAAGATTGCTGTACACCAGTGGAACCCATCCAACTTGAAGGAGCTAGAGCAGTTTTGCCTTAACAAATGGGCAAAAATCCCAGAGGCTAGATGTGCCAAGCTTATAGAGACATACCCCAAGACAACACAAAGTATTGACTTTGGGGGGGGGTGAATTGTTATGCATGCTCAAGATTGTTTTTGTTGTTGTCTTATTTCTTGTTTGAAAAAAATAATATTTTGCATCTTCAAGTGGTAGGCAAATCAAATGATACAAACCCCCCAAAATATATTTTAATTCCAGGTTATAAATCAACAATGAGTAGAAAAGGAGGAAAGAGAGGAAAGGAGGAAGGAAGATAGAAAGGGAGCTAGGAAATGTAGAGTAGCTAGTATCGGGGACTACTTCAGCAGGAGGTAACTATCACTCACAGCCTGGTTGTAATCTTCGAGTCCTTGAACATTTGGTTGTTTACAATTTATCAACCACTAGCCGAACGTTCTGCTTCTCTGCTCGGAGCCTATTGAAAGTGGGGTGCAGGGCACGTCGTCTCTCCACTGTTTCATGATGTTCATTAATAGAGTAGGGAGTGTTCTTCAGTTCTCTACCCTGTTGTAACAAGGCAATCTTCATTTGGTAGTGTGTTAGCATAGCTATGACTGGACAGGGCCTTCCCTCCCTTCTGCCACCGAAATGGTGAGCCCTTTGAAAGTCAATTGTGTCCAGCTGTTCATCCGTCATCTTGAGATCACGTTTCATGAACACAAAGACTTTTTCCATCCGTTGTTTTCATTTTCATCCTCCTTTATTCACTTTCTAACAATATTATCCTTCATCCTTCTGCACTTTATATCAAGTAATTCTGCTTTCATTGTTTTAATATCATACCGTGGCCACTCTGTCGTGTCTTTTAGGGGTCCACGGCAGTTTTCAATATCTTATTTTCCGCTCGTATTTCTTCCATCATTTTATTACTGTAATCTATTCCCATTTTTTAAGACCTCAACCTCTCCCAGCAGCCCAGGCAATATATCCAGCTTTTTAACTGCTCGCTCATGCTTTTAAGCAATGCTGTATCTTCTGGAGCATAGTTATAAAACCTCCCCTCCGATGTTGCATTTTAGAGGCTTCCCTTCAGTTTGGCTCTCAGAACTCGAGGAAAGGTATTCTCTTGTTTTCTTCAATGTATCTGATTCTTTTTTGAGCAAATCAAAATGCTCATCAATACATAATTCAAGGTTCTTTATTTTATCCAGAATGATTAATTAATGGGACAAGCTGTACATACCACGCTGCCACCTGCCCTGTCATCAACCATCGAGAGGGCTTTCCCGATTGGGGTGACGGTTCGAAAAAGACTGTGTAAGCCCACTTAGTTAAAGCCCATAGGGATGAGTTCAGGAAGCTAACACAAGTCTCCTGCAATGCTGCTCATGGTTCAACAAACAAAGTCGGTCACATTTCACCCCACTTTGACCTCAGAGATCACAGCACCAATATAACTGAGTACCGGATACTAAATCAGGCAACAACAGACTTGAAACAACAACGGAGACGTCAAACTAACACGTCTAACACAAACTAACACGTCAAACTAACACGTCTAACACAAACTAACACATGTCAAACTAACATGTCTAACACAATCTAACACATGTCAAACTAACATGTCTAACAAAAACTAACACATGTCAAACTAACACGTCTAACACAAACTAACACATGTCAAACTAACACGTCTAACACAAACACATGTCAAACTAACATGTCTAACACAAACTAACACATGTCAAACTAACACGTCTAACACAAACTAACACATGTCAAACTAACACGTCTAACACAAACACATGTCAAACTAACATGTCTAACACAAACTAACACATGTCAAACTAACATGTCTAACACAAACTAACACATGTCAAACTGACACGTCTAACACAAACTAACACATGTCAAACTAACACGTCTAACACAAACTAACACATGTCAAACTAACACGTCTAACACAAACTAACACATGTCAAACTAACACGTCTAACACAAACTAACACATGTCAAACTAACACGTCTAACACAAACTAACACATGTCAAACTAACACGTCTAACACAAACTAACACATGTCAAACTAACACGTCTAACACAAACTAACACATGTCAAACTAACATGTCTAACACAAACTAACACATGTCAAACTAACACGTCTAACACAAACTAACACATGTCAAACTAACACGTCTAACACAAACACATGTCAAACTAACATGTCTAACACAAACTAACACATGTCAAACTAACACGTCTAACACAAACTAACACATGTCAAACTAACACGTCTAACACAAACTAACACAGGTCAAACTAACACGTCTAACACAAACACATGTCAAACTAACACGTCTAACACAAACATGTCAAACTAACATGTCTAACACAAACTAACACATGTCAAACTAACACGTCTAACAAAAACTAACACATGTCAAACTAACACGTCTAACACAAACTAACACATGTCAAACTAACACGTCTAACACAAACACATGTCAAACTAACATGTCTAACACAAACTAACACATGTCAAACTAACACGTCTAACACAAACTAACACATGTCAAACTAACACGTCTAACACAAACACATGTCAAACTAACATGTCTAACACAAACTAACACATGTCAAACTAACATGTCTAACACAAACTAACACATGTCAAACTGACACGTCTAACACAAACTAACACATGTCAAACTAACACGTCTAACACAAACTAACACATGTCAAACTAACACGTCTAACACAAACTAACACATGTCAAACTAACACGTCTAACACAAACTAACACATGTCAAACTAACATGTCTAACACAAACTAACACATGTCAAACTAACACGTCTAACACAAACTAACACATGTCAAACTAACACGTCTAACACAAACTAACACATGTCAAACTAACATGTCTAACACAAACTAACACATGTCAAACTAACACGTCTAACACAAACACATGTCAAACTAACACATCTAACACAAACACATGTCAAACTAACATGTCTAACACAAACTAACACATGTCAAACTAACACGTCTAACACAAACTAACACATGTCAAACTAACACGTCTAACACAAACTAACACAGGTCAAACTAACACGTCTAACACAAACACATGTCAAACTAACACGTCTAACACAAACATGTCAAACTAACATGTCTAACACAAACTAACACATGTCAAACTGACACGTCTAACACAAACTAACACATGTCAAACTGACACGTCTAACACAAACTAACACATGTCAAACTAACACGTCTAACACAAACTAACACATGTCAAACTAACACGTCTAACACAAACTAACACATGTCAAACTAACACGTCTAACACAAACTAACACATGTCAAACTAACACGTCTAACATAAACTAACACATGTCAAACTAACACGTCTAACACAAACACATGTCAAACTAACACGTCTAACACAAACACATGTCAAACTAACATGTCTAACACAAACTAACACATGTCAAACTAACACGTCTAACACAAACACATATCAAACTAACACTAAACAAAGGTAAGTGAATAGTTATAATGTTATTTCTGACCTCTGTTGACTACCTAAGATGGCGGATATCTTTTTGGCTGCTTTGTTGTCTGAAAGCTGTACTCAGATTATTCCATGGTTTCCTTTTTCCGTGTTTTGAAATCTGACACAGCGGTGGCATTGAGAAGAAGTACATTATATATTACTATATTTCCATGTCTAACAATTATATTTTCATCGACATTTATAATGAGTATTTCTGTAAAATGATGTGGCTCTGTAATATCACCGGATGTTTTTGGAACTAGTGAACATAACGCGCCAATGTTTCTTGAGATTTTTTTTGCACTTTATTGAACAAAACATATATATATATGTATTGTGTAACATGAAGTTCTATGAGTGTCATCTGATGAAGATCATCAAAGGTTAGTGATTCATTTTATCTTATCTATTTTATCTGAATTTTTCTGTGACTTGGTGGTGACCTAACATAATCGTTTGTGGTGCTTTTGCTGTAAAGCCTATTTGAAATCGAACACTTTGGTGGGATTAACAAGTTTGTTTGAGGAGTTTTAATTATGAGATTTCTGTTGTTTGAATTTGGCGCTCTGCACTTTCACTGGCTGTTGTCATATCAATCCCGTTAATGGGATTGCAGCCCTAAGTTTTAAACACTGTTTACCATGCTTGTTCAATGAACCATAGACAATTAATGAACATGCATCTGTGGAACCGTCGTTAAGACACTAACAGCTTACAGACGGTAGGCAATGAAGGTCACAGTTATGAAAACTGCCCAGGATTCCTACTCATCTGCGTGATTGTGCCTTAGGCATGCTGCAAGGAGGCATGAGGACTACAGATGAGGCCAGGGCAATACATTGCAATGTCTCTACTGTGAGACGCCTAAAACAGAGCTACAGGGAGACAGGACGGACAGCTGATCGTCCTCACAGTGGCAGACCACGTGTAACAACACCTGCACAGGATCGGTACCTCCGAACATCACACCTGCGGGACAGGTACAGGATGGCAACAACAACTGCCCTAGTTACATCAGGAACACACAATCCCTCCATCAGTGCTCAGAATGTCCTCAATAGGCTGAGAGAGGCTGGACTGTGGGCTTGTAGGCCTGTTGTAAGGCAGGTCCTCACCAGACATCACCGGCAACAACGTCGCCTATGGGCACAAACCCTCCGTCGCTGGACCAAACAGGACTGGCAAAGTGCTCTTCACTGACGAGTCATGGTAATGTCTCACCATGGGTGATGGTCGGATCGCGTTTTATCGTCGAAGGAATGAGCGTTACACCGAGGCCTGTATTCTGGAGCGGGATCGATTTGGAGGTGGAGGGTCCATCATGGACTGGGGAGGTTTGTCACAGCATCATCAGACTGAGCTTGTTGTCATTGCAGGCATTCTCAACGCTGTGCGTTACAGGGAAGACATCCTCTTCCCTCATGTGGTACCCTTCCTGCAGGCTCATCCTGACATAACCCTTCAGCATGACAATGCCAACAGCCATACTGCTCGTTCTGTACATGATTTCCTGCAAGACAGGAATGTCAGTGTTCTGCCATGTCCAGCGAAGAGCCCGTATCTCAATCCCATTGAGCACATCTGGGACCTGTTGGATCACAGGGTGAGGGTTAGGGCCATTCCCCACAGAAATGTCTGGAAACTTGCAGGAGCCTTGGTGGAAGAGTGGGATAACATATCACAGCAGAACTGGCAAATCTGGTGCAGTCCATGAGGAGGAGACGCACTGCAGTACTTAATGCAGCTGGTGGCCACACCAGATACTGACTGTTACTTTGATTTTGACCCCCCTTGGTTCAGATACACATTATTAAATTTCTGTTAGTCACATGTCTGTGGAACCTGTTCAGTTTGCGCCTTCTTCACCACACTATTTCAGTTTGTCTGTGTTGTGTACACCAAGGAAGTTAACTTTCCACCTTCTCCACTGCTGTCCCTTCGATGTGGATGGTGCTCCCTCTGCTGTTTCCTGAACTCCACGATCACCTCCTTTGTTTTGTTTGAACAAACTTCATATTTCATAGTAAAACTGAAATAAGCTTTCGATTTTAAGATAAGATTAAATGTAAAAAATAAAAGGTTTAACTTCTTTTACTTAAAAAATTATCCTTATCATATAGGCCTAGTCCTAGTTTCTCAAAGTCAGTCCTGAAATGTGTGTGTAGGTGAAAACAAGTAAAGATGAAACAAAAGGTTTGCTGTGTGCCTTCACTCTGTCTTCCTCCTCCCTGGGCCTGATGTTTCAACACTGCACCAATAACCTGTCTCTCTGCCTGTCTCCCTGCCTGTCTTCCTGTCTGTCTGTCTGTCTGTCTGTCTGTCTGTCTGTCTGTCTCTCTGCCTGTCTCCCTGCCTGTCTCCCTGCCTGTCTCTCTGCCTGTCTCCCTGCCTGTCTCCCTGCCTGTCTCCCTGTCTGTCTGCCTGTCTCTCTGTCTGTCTGTCTGTCTGTCTGTCTGTCTGTCTGTCTGTCTGTCTGTCTCCCTGCCTGTCTGTCTGTCTGTCTCCCTGCCTGTCTGCCTGTCTCCCTGCCTGTCTGCCTGTCTCCCTGCCTGTCTGCCTGTCTCCCTGCCTGTCTCCCTGCCTGTCTCCCTGTCTGTCTGCCTGTCTCTCTGTCTGTCTGTCTGTCTGTCTGTCTGTCTGTCTGTCTGTCTGTCTTCCTGTCTGTCTGTCTGTCTGTCTGCCTGTCTCTCTGCCTGTCTCCCTGCCTGTCTCCCTGCCTGTCTCCCTGCCTGTCTCCCTGTCTGTCTGCCTGTCTCTCTGCCTGTCTGCCTGTCTCTCACTTTTATCCCACTTTTACCCTTTGAAGTGTGTGAAACTACACAATCTCAATGTCTTGCAGGAACCTGCACAATGTTAAAACAATACATTATTTTGATACAAAACATGCAGGATTTTCCCACACTCTACTCCAGCCAGGTGCAAATTGGGGGAAATACATTTGCATGTGTGGCTTCTTATCACAAATAATCAGTATGGCAAAAAAAAAATCTCTGCTCAGAGGGCCTTAGAATTTTTGGGGCAGAGAGAAAGCTGGGATGAGGTTAATTCCCAGCCAGCCAATCAGCAACCAGCTCATCTGCAGTTTGCAGGAAGATACATATGTATGTAAACACGTCTAACACAAACACATATCAAACTAACACTAAACAAAGGTAAGTGAATATTTATAATGTTATTTCTGACCTCTGTTGACTACCCAATATGGCGGATATCTTTTTGGCTGCATTGTAAACATTTTTTTACTACTTTTCAGTGACAGGGGGGCAGTATTCGGAAATTCGGATGAATGACATGCCCAAAGTAAACTACCTGTTAATCAGGCACAGAAGCTGGATATGCATATAATTGGTAGATTTGAAGAAAACACTCTGACGTTTCTAAAACTGTTAAAATAATGTCTGTGAGTATAACAGAACTGAAATGGGAGGCGGAAACCTGAGAAGAATCCATCCGAATTTTCTTTTAGGCATTTATTGGATATTTCAAAAAAATTTAACAAATCAAAAACTGCAAAATTGACAGGGAAAGAAATGGATCAGAGGTCCACAGGTGAGGCCCTCCCTATCTCCAGGAGGTTAGAAACCAGTATTATTACCATGTGTGTGTCTGTGTCTGTGTCGGTGTGTGTGTGTGTGTGTGTGTGTGCAGCCCTCCCTTTAAACAAAGGGTATTGAGTTAATGTGTATGTGTGTGTCTATTCCACCGTCTGTGTTCTGATCTCATGATGTGTGTGTGCTTATGTGTGTGTGTGTCTGTGTGTGTGTGTGTCTGGGTGTGTGTGTGTGTGTCTGTGTCTGTGTGTTTGTCGGTGTGTGTGTGTGCAATCCACCGTCTGTGTTCTGATCTCATGATGTGTGTGTGTGTGTGTGTGTGTTTACTCCAGCAGGTGAGGGATGATTTTGGTTATTGGGAAGTGTCAGGGTAAGAACACTTCAGTATGTTTTATACCTGATATATATCACCACACACACACACACACACACACACACACACACACACACACACACACACACACACACACACACACACACACACACACACACACACACACACACACACACACACACACACACACACACACACACACCAGTCCCTCTTTATGTCTTCATATCTCATTCTGATAGGCTGGAGAACAACCGTACCTCACACAGGCAGCTGTTAGCTTTACAGGTGTTCTTCGGTAGTCATGGACTGTTTCTTGAGATTTTAGTCAACACATAGAGTTGTATAGAGGGCTTCCAACAAGCGGTTTAGTCAACACATAGAGTTGTATAGAGGGCTTCCAACAAGCGGTGTGTGTATTGACTGTATTTACATCTTGCTTTACAGCCTTGTTCTAAAATTGAATTGAAAAAAATGTGCAATACCCCAAAGCAAAAAAACGGGTTTAGATGTCTTTCAGAAACATTTACGTATTAGTCAACATATAGGGTTGTATAGAGGGCTTCCAACAAGCGGTTTAGTCAACACATAGAGTTGTATAGAGGGCTTCCAACAAGCGGTTTAGTCAACACATAGAGTTGTATAGAGGGCTTCCAACAAGCGGTTTAGTCAACACATAGGGTTGTATAGAGGGCTTCCAACAAGCGGTTTAGTCAACACATAGAGTTGTATAGAGGGCTTCCAACAAGCGGTTTAGTCAACACATAGAGTTGTATAGAGGGCTTCCAACAAGCGGTTTAGTCAACACATAGTGTTGTATAGAGGGCTTCCAACAAGCGGTTTAGTCAACACATAGAGCTGTATAGAGGGCTTCCAACAAGCCGTTTAGTCAACACATAGAGTTGCATAGAGGGCTCATCTTTGCATCTGTGCCATATTAGCTTCTGTGACAACATGGGCAGCACCATTGAGGGATATCGACATTTTTACGTAGTGGGTTTTTTCTTCTACTGTGAGTTTATTGACAGTCGATAAACAAACGGAATGGGTACATAGTGCCATAACAGAGTGTGTTTCCTGAGCAGGTGTCAAGCCACTGTTGGCGATATACTGCCACCTGCAGTGCTGGTCCACGGTAGTAGAATTCACTGGCTGGAATTGTCTGATTCTCCTTCAACATGAAGTCCCACCCTACTTTAAAATGGTGAAAATGGGAGCTGCCTATTCAACAGGCTTTGTGGCCCTCTATACAACTCTGAGTGAACATAATCTGAAGGTTTTCTAGTTGTGAGTTTGAACTTGCATTATCATTAGATATTTGACCTTTGGCCTGAGTGGATTTGGTCTACGTGGTAGTTGTTCTTGATGTGTGTCTAGCGTATGTGTGTGTGTGTGTGTTAGTGTGTGTGTATGTGTGTGTGTTTCTGAGCACACACACATTAAACACAATTGTGTGTTTTGGATCTGTGTGAGTCCAGTTGTGTTTAGAGTGTGTGAGCAATATTGACAAGCCATTGAAAGAAGAGCAAGAGGCAGAGTTAAGTCATCACTGATCACAAATAAACAAAAAAAACACACATTGCCTTTTACCCCCTACAGACATACAGTCTCTTTACCCCCTATAGACATACAGTCTCTTTACCCCCTATAGACATACAGTCTCTTTACCCCCTACAGACATACAGTCTCTTTACCCCCTATAGACATACAGTCTCTTTACCCCCTATAGACATACAGTCTCTTTACCCCCTATAGACATACAGTCTCTTTACCCCCTATAGACATACAGTCTCTTTACCCCCTACAGACATACAGTCTCTTTACCCCCTATAGACATACAGTCTCTTTACCCCCTATAGACATACAGTCTCTTTACCCCCTACAGACATACAGTCTCTTTACCCCCTACAGACATACAGTCTCTTTACCCCCTATAGACATACAGTCTCTTTACCCCCTATAGACATACAGTCTCTTTACCCCCTATAGACATACAGTCTCTTTACCCCCTATAGACATACAGTCTCTTTACCCCCTACAGACATACAGTCTCTCTCTCTCTCCCTTTTCCCTCTCTCTCTCTCTCTCTCTCTCCCTACCCTCTCTCTCTCTCTCCCTCCCCTCTCTCTCTCTCTGCTTCCCTCCCTCCCTCCCTCCCTCCCTCCCTCCCTCCCTCCCTCCCTCCCTCCCTCCCTCCCTCCCTCCCTCCCTCCCTCCCTCCCTCCCTCCCTCCCTCCCTCCCTCCCTCCCTCCCTCCCTCCCTCCCTCCCTCCCTCCCTCTCTCTGCTCTATGGTACATTCTATTATATCTATATAATAGTAGTTTATCAATGTATAAGCGTAGCCTCTAGGCCCATGTAAACCCCAGACTCTTTCATTTCAGTTTTATTTCATTTCACGGAGATTCGTCTTAATGGATTTCACTGTAATCCAGCCTCTATAATGGTATTCACTTTTTAATGGAGTGTGTGCATGCGTACGTGCTTGGGTGGGTTTTTTAGTCAGCCTGCCTGCGTGTATGTGTGTCTGTTCGCGTGTGTGTGTCTCCCTTCGTCTGTACAATCATTCCTGGAGTTTGAGCTGTGATAGGTCATCTGTGGGCTACAGTGTAATTTCCCCCTGCAGCGCAGTGCCACTGTGTGTGTATGTGTGTGTGTTTCCAGCACCGGCTGTCCGCTAATCAGTTGGTTTCAATTTTTAATTCATATTAACTAAGCTACTTTTCATTAAAAAGTTTTAGTCTCCCGCTAGAATGAACGAAATGCATCTTCATGTGATCTATTGACAGGATAGGCACCTGTCAGTTACAAAGCGACGATGACAGGGAAACGAAGTCTTTCTGTCCTCCCAGTACAATTTGGACTATGTTGAAAATTATGTCACAGGTGAAAATGTATTGGGGTTGCAGATATTTTTGGGGCTATTTCTAATGACCCCTGTACACGCAAGGCAGTGAAACACTGACTCGAAGAAAAATAATCCGTTGGGCAGCGCGAACTTGGCGTGGGAGGCAGTGAAAACATTTCCCAACTTTATGCAAATCGCCAGTAGCAACTAATGCGCGATGACCAATCATATCGAGTGGTTCCCATGATGAATTTGATGCTATTCGACCCTGGAGACTTTCTTCAGACTTTCTTTTTTCTTCTTCTTTTGACAAAACTACTAGGATGGAAACAAATGTAAGTAATTATAACGTCTTAACAAATCATGCAAAAATATACAGTTGAGAGGGAAATGTTAGATAATGTAGAGACAAATGATTTTGCATGAAGTTCATTTTCAAAAGTTGCTATTTATTAAGCTATCTGACTAGTTAACATTAACCAGCTAGCTGACTAGTTAACATTAGCCAGCTAGCTGACTAGTTAACATTAACCAGCTAGCTGACTAGTTAACATTAGCCAGATAGCTGACTAGTTTACATTAGCCAGCTAGCTGACTAGCTTTATGGGGGCTGTGATATAACTATGAAATTGCAATTATGGTTGTTTAACGTTTCAGGGACTCCTGAAACAACCAGCAAACCATTCTGGTCTCTTGTGAAACAGTGGATGTAAGGAATCTAGCTAGCTAAAGCATTTACTGCAAATTGAATGTACAATTTTGTAAGGTTGGTCGGGCAATACAGCTGAAGTAATGTAGCTAACTATTTTATTGCTTATTGTTCAGTGGAGGATACAATACCAGCCTATGGATGTGTTGTTAGCTACGTAGCCAATCTATACATGTATCTATGGATGTGTTGTTAGCTACGTAGCCAATATATATATGTATCTATGGATGTGTTGTTAGCTACGTAGCCAATCTATATATGTATCTATGGATGTGTTGTTAGCTACGTAGCCAATCTATATATGTATCTATGGATGTGTTGTTAGCTACGTAGCCAATATATATATGTATCTATGGATGTGTTGTTAGCTACGTAGCCAATCTATATATGTATCTATGGATGTGTTGTTAGCTACGTAGCCAATCTATATATGTATCTATGGATGTGTTGTTAGCTACGTAGCCAATCTATACATGTATCCTAAAACATTAGGTTCTAATATTCATACCAATCTATGAACCACAGCTATCATAGTTGTTGTATCAACTTCAAGTCTGAATGGCATTAATAAAGCCTATGAATTGAGGAGAATATAATAACTTTATTGTGTCAAGGATGCAACTCCTGTATACACCTGTACTGTAGTTATTACCATGCATGAGATCCCCACATTGTAGCCTGTACATTGAATATATTCACTGATCATGTACTGTAGTTATCACCACGCATGAGATCCCCACATTGTAGCCTGTACATTGAATATATTCACTGATCATGTACTGTAGTTATTACCAGGCATGAGATCCCCACATTGTAGCCTGTACATTGAATATATTCACTGATCATGTACTGTAGTTATCACCACGCATGAGATCCCCACATTGTAGCCTGTACAATGAATATATTCACTGATCATGTACTGTAGTTATTACCACGCATGATATCCCCACATTGTAGCCTGTCCATTGAATATATTCACTGATCATGTACTGTAGTTATTACCATGCATGAGATCCCCACATTGTAGCCTGTACATTGAATATATTCACTGATCATGTACTGTAGTTATTACCACGCATGAGATCCCCACATTGTAGCCTGTACATTGAATATATTCACTGATCATGTACTGTGGTTACATTGAATATATTCACTGATCATGTACTGTAGTTATTACCACGCATGAGATCCCCACATTGTAGCCTGTACATTGAATATATTCACTGATCATGTACTGTGGTTACATTGAATATATTCACTGATCATGTACTGTAGTTACATTGAATATATTCACTGATCATGTACTGTAGTTACATTGAATATATTCACTGATCATGTACTGTAGTTACATTGAATATATTCACTGATCATGTACTGTAGTTACATTGAATATATTCACTGATCATGTACTGTAGTTACATTGAATATATTCACTGATCATGTACTGTAGTTACATTGAATATATTCACTGATCATGTACTGTAGTTACATTGAATATATTCACTGATCATGTACTGTAGTTCCATTGAATATATTCACTGATCATGTACTGTATGAATCTCTGAGACATTCTTTTCAGACATATGCAGTTTTTTACAGTCATTATCCAATACCAGGTGTATCAAACTCATTACTTTACAGTCATTATCCAATACCAGGTGTATCAAACTCATTACTTTACAGTCATTATCCAATACCAGGTGTATCAAACTCATTACTTTACAGTCATTATCCAATACCAGGTGTATCAAACTCATTACTTTACAGTCATTATCCAATACCAGGTGTATCAAACTCATTACTTTACAGTCATTATCCAATACCAGGTGTATCAAACTCATTACTTTACAGTCATTATCCAATACCAGGTGTATCAAACTCATTACTTTACAGTCATTATCCAATACCAGGTGTATCAAACTCATTACTTTACAGTCATTATCCAATACCAGGTGTATCAAACTCATTACTTTACAGTCATTATCCAATACCAGGTGTATCAAACTCATTACTTTACAGTCATTATCCAATCCCAGGTGTATCAAACTCATTACTTTACAGTCATTATCCAATACCAGGTGTATCAAACTCATTACTTTACAGTCATTATCCAATACCAGGTGTATCAAACTCATTACTTTACAGTCATTATCCAATACCAGGTGTATCAAACTCATTACTTTACAGCCATTATCCAATACCAGGTGTATCAAACTCATTACTTTACAGTCATTATCCAATACCAGGTGTATCAAACTCATTACTTTACAGTCATTATCCAATACCAGGTGTATCAAACTCATTACTTTACAGTCATTATCCAATACCAGGTGTATCAAACTCATTACTTTACAGTCATTATCCAATACCAGGTGTATCAAACTCATTACTTTACAGTCATTATCCAATACCAGGTGTATCAAACTCATTACTTTACAGTCATTATCCAATACCAGGTGTATCAACCTCATTACTTTACAGTCATTATCCAATACCAGGTGTATCAAACTCATTACTTTACAGTCATTATCCAATACCAGGTGTATCAAACTCATTACTTTACAGTCATTATCCAATACCAGGTGTATCAAACTCATTACTTTACAGTCATTATCCAATACCAGGTGTATCAAACTCATTACTTTACAGTCATTATCCAATACCAGGTGTATCAAACTCCATTGTTTGTATGATGCTGTGTCTGCATGTATGTATTACAATTATACACTTCAACAGTGTTTACCTCTCCTGCTCCTGGGACATCAATGATTACACATTGTAACTATGCAATAGACTGGAAACAGGATTTAACTAGTGGAGTGGGTTGTAATTAGAAATCAAAGGGAGAGAAACTGGGAATGGAATAACTGCAGTTAACACAGCTAAGTAAATGGAAGAATACTCTTATTGCAATGTGAATGGCTCTTAAAAGAGGCTTTGGTTGTGCATAGTGTAGTCTAAGGTGTTGTCAGGGAACAGAACCGTCTTAAAAGAGACTTTGGTTGTGCATAGTGTAGTCTATGGTGTTGTCAGGGAACAGAACCCTCTTAAACAAGGCTTTGGTTGTGCATAGTGTAGTCTATGGTGTTGTCAGGGAACAGAACCCACTTAAACAAGGCTTTGGTTGTGCATAGTGTAGTCTATGGTGTTGTCAGGGAACAGAACCGTCTTAAAAGAGGCTTTGGTTGTGCATAGTGTAGTCTATGGTGTTGTCAGGGAACAGAACCGTCTTAAAAGAGGCTTTGGTTGTGCATAGTGTAGTCTAAGGTGTTGTCAGGGAACAGAACCCACTTAAAAGAGCCTTTGGTTGTGCATAGTGTAGTCTAAGGTGTTGTCAGGGAACAGAACCCACTTAAACAAGGCTTTGGTTGTGCATAGTGTAGTCTATGGTGTTGTCAGGGAACAGCACCCTCTTTGAAGAAGTAGGAGGTGAAGATCTCCTGCACACGGATTGCCTCTCTTGCTGCGTTGTAGGACCCCGTCTTTGAAACATCCTGCAGAGCAGCAGACTCCTCCTCTGGGACACGGCGGCGAGTTGCAGATCCCTCCTGGTCCTCGTGTCCATCCTCAGGAAGTTATGCAGGACACAGGTAGCCTTCACACACCTGATTTCCTCCGGGAGACAGTCTCAGATGGCCACCCAACCTTGCAGTGTCCTACACGGTAACTGTAGGCAATCGTTTTGAAGGAATCTCCAGCTACAAGGTATCTGTAGGAATATGGAAGATAATGTCATCATTAGACTGTTACATCACCAGGTCATTGTGGATTACTGAAGTATAATATCCCTGATAACAAATCATGATAACATTGGATTGATAGATACATGGACACACACATGTAGCATGTGACAATAACAGGATCATATCAAGGACAGCATCACAAATGAATACATAAATACCACTTGAAGCTTGATGATGAGTTGATCATTTGAATCAGTTGTGCAGTGCTGTGGCAAAAAACAACAATGTGACCCTCTTTGAGTCCCCAGGACTGAGAGCCACTGCTCTTCATTGGGACCTCTTCATATGTAGACAGGCTTTCACAGCTCTCTGTATCTGAGTCCCCAGGACTGAGAACCACTGCTCTTTACTGGGACCTCTTCATATGTAGACAGGCTTTCATAGCTCTCTGTATCTGAGGACAGAAAACCTCACAAGAAACAGACTTCGTTATGCTCAAATTAGACCGCACTAAATATTATATTATTTCTGTCCTCACTTCTATTATCTCCGTCCTCAGTTCTAGGAAAAGGAACTACACAAAGTACCTGCTCTATCCGGAATAGCCTCCCCTCTCACCGACAGTTGGGGCTGCTCTCCTTTCACCCTCCTCCATGGCTGTTAGCTAGGTCCCTACAAATGCATTTGGAGTTTTTTTTTTTATAGTGATAAATATATCAAGAGAGCTAGATAATTTGAAGTTAGGTAGCTGGTGATTATTTAATTCACTTAGCTAGCTATCTACACAGTATGTGAAGTTCGCTAGCTGGCTACGTTAGCAGCTCATTTGAATTAGCCTGCACACTAGCTAGTTAGCTAATAATACTTTGTTAAAAAAAATGTGTGTGTGTGTGTGTGTGTGTGTGTGTGTGTGTGTGTGTGTGTGTGTGTGTGTGCGTGCACATGCGTGTGTGTGTGTCAGTAGAGCACTACAGTTATTGGCTGAGTGACGTGAGCATGGTAATAACCCCACGTTGTGACACCTGTTTACCAGTTGCAGGCTAGTTTAGATTGCCACTACAGAGACACCTATTTATACAACCCTTTTCCCCCCATAAAACATATTAATAATGCCGCTGGAACGGATGCACATCAATAAATAATGGAGGCCCTGGGAAACGACTTTGATGCGCACTAGAGCGCATTACATGAAATCCGCTCAGAGGTGGTTTAAACTGCATTTTAATGTTGACTGCTTTAAAGAAAACAGTAGCAGGCTTAGTTCCTGGGTGTCAGAGGGCTGCCAGAGTGGACATCTGAAATGGAGGTCATGGATCTCCTTCTTGTGGTTCTTTATATGGAAACGTCCTCAATGAACCTGACATTAAAGCTAAATGTGGAGAAATTATACCGTTGCCTCTGTTGGCCATCAAGTAAACCTCCTGATATGTATGTAGACATCCTTTTGGATACAATAAGTATGTTGAAATTATGATTATCATTGCAAATCAACTTGTGCCACTTGTGTCGCCTCACCTGAAGCTGGAAAACCAATTATAATGTGCTATAAATACAATTAGGAAGTTCAATCCCCCTCAACTTTTGTTTTCCCCACGCAAAGATATCGTGATCGCTTTGTATGGGACGGAGCAATTGAATATGTTGGAGGTAGAAATGGATCCGGCTGGATGCAGGAGACTTCCTCATTGTCCATGAACACTTCGCAAGCGTACCAAGGTCAGCCTGGAAAGTAAAGTGGTCCTTCTCATTGACAACCACCGCTCACATCTGTCTATCAAGGTTGTTGATTTCTGTAGGCCGTCTGGCTTCTGTAGGCCGTCTGGCTTCTGTAGGCCGTCTGCCTTCTGTAGGCCGTCTGGCTTCTGTAGGCCGTCTGGCTTCTGTAGGCCGTCTGGCTTCTGTAGGCCGTCTGGCTTCTGTAGGCCGTCTGCCTTCTGTAGGCCGTCTGGCTTCTGTAGGCCGTCTGGCTTCTGTAGGCCGTCTGGCTTCTGTAGGCCGTCTGGCTTCTGTAGGCCGTCTGGCTTCTGTAGGCCGTCTGCCTTCTGTAGGCCGTCTGGCTTCTGTAGGCCGTCTGGCTTCTGTAGGCCGTCTGACTTCTGTAGGTCGTCTGCCTTCTGCAGGTCGTCTGCCTTCTGTAGGTCGTCTGGCTTCTGTAGGCCGTCTGCCTTCTGTAGGTCGTCTGGCTTCTGTAGGTCGTCTGGCTTCTGTAGGCCGTCTGGCTTCTGTAGGCCGTCTGGCTTCTGTAGGCCGTCTGGCTTCTGTAGTCCGTCTGGCTTCTGTAGGCCGTCTGGCTTCTGTAGGCCGTCTGGCTTCTGTAGGCCGTCTGCCTTCTGTAGGCCGTCTGGCTTCTGTAGGCCGTCTGGCTTCTGTAGGTCGTCTGGCTTCTGTAGGCCGTCTGCCTTCTGTAGGCCGTCTGGCTTCTGTAGGCCGTCTGGCTTCTGTAGGCCGTCTGGCTTCTGTAGGCCGTCTGGCTTCTGTAGGCCGTCTGGCTTCTGTAGGCCGTCTGCCTTCTGTAGGTCGTCTGGCTTCTGTAGGCCGTCTGGCTTCTGTAGGCCGTCTGGCTTCTGTAGGTCGTCTGGCTTCTGTAGGTCGTCTGGCTTCTGTAGGCCGTCTGGCTTCTGTAGGCCGTCTGGCTTCTGTAGGCCGTCTGGCTTCTGTAGGCCGTCTGGCTTCTGTAGGCCGTCTGGCTTCTGTAGGTCGTCTGGCTTCTGTAGGTCGTCTGGCTTCTGTAGGTCGTCTGGCTTGGTCTTGCCCCCCCAAACACATTCAAGGGTTTTTCTTTATTCTTTTACTATTTTCTACATTGTAGAATAACAGTGAAGACATCAAAACTATGAAAATAACCCAATATGGAAGTTTCTCTGAACTGCCTTCACATACTCATAAAGCATAGAGAGGCTGCTGCTGCTGGCACCTGCACAGATCTAATATGGCTGTAGTTGATGAAGCCTACGTTGGCTGATGTATCTTACAATCTGGAGAGATGGGGGATAATGTTCTATATTCAGCTGAGGAGAGATGGGGGATAATGTTCTATATTCAGCTGAGGAGAGATGGGGATAATGTTCTATATTCAGCTGAGGAGAGATGGGGGATAATGTTCTATATTCAGCTGAGGAGAGATGGGGGATAATGTTCTATATTCAGTTGAGGAGAGATGGGGGATAATGTTCTATACTCAGTTGAGGAGAGATGGGGGATAATGTTTTATACTCAGTTGAGGAGAGATGGGGGATAATGTTTTATACTCAGTTGAGGAGAGATGGGGGATAATGTTCTATATTCAGCTGAGGAGAGATGGGGGATAATGTTCTATATTCAGTTGAGGAGAGATGGGGGATAATGTTCTATACTCAGTTGAGGAGAGATGGGGGATAATGTTCTATACTCAGTTGAGGAGAGATGGGGGATAATGTTCTATATTCAGCTGAGGAGAGATGGGGGATAATGTTCTATACTCAGCTGAGGAGAGATGGGGGATAATGTTCTATATTCAGCTGAGGAGAGATGGGGGATAATGTTCTATATTCAGCTGAGGAGAGATGGGGGATAATGTTCTATATTCAGTTGAGGAGAGATGGGGATAATGTTCTATACTCAGTTGAGGAGAGATGGGGGATAATGTTCTATACTCAGTTGAGGAGAGATGGGGGATAATGTTCTATATTCAGCTGAGGAGAGATGGGGGATAATGTTCTATACTCAGTTGAGGAGAGATGGGGGATAATGTTCTATACTCAGTTGAGGAGAGATGGGGGATAATGTTCTATATTCAGCTGAGGAGAGATGGGGGATAATGTTCTATATTCAGTTGAGGAGAGATGGGGGATAATGTTCTGTATTCAGTTGAGGAGAGATGGGGATAATGTTCTGTATTCAGCTGAGGAGAGATGGGGATAATGTTCTATATTCAGTTGAGGAGAGATGGGGGATAATGTTCTGTATTCAGCTGAGGAGAGATGGGGATAATGTTCTATATTCAGTTGAGGAGAGATGGGGGATAATGTTCTATATTCAGCTGAGGAGAGATGGGGGATAATGTTCTGTATTCAGTTGAGGAGAGATGGGGGATAATGTTCTATACTCAGTTGAGGAGAGATGGGGGATAATGTTCTATATTCAGTTGAGGAGAGATGGGGGATAATGTTCTATATTCAGCTGAGGAGAGATGGGGATAATGTTCTGTATTCAGTTGAGGAGAGATGGGGGATAATGTTCTATACTCAGTTGAGGAGAGATGGGGGATAATGTTCTATATTCAGCTGAGGAGAGATGGGGGATAATGTTCTGTATTCAGTTGAGGAGAGATGGGGGATAATGTTCTATATTCAGCTGAGGAGAGATGGGGGATAATGTTCTATATTCAGCTGAGGAGAGATGGGGATAATGTTCTGTATTCAGTTGAGGAGAGATGGGGGATAATGTTCTGTATTCAGCTGAGGCGAGATGGGGATAATGTTCTATACTCAGTTGAGGAGAGATGGGGGATAATGTTCTATATTCAGCTGAGGAGAGATGGGGGATAATGTTCTGTATTCAGTTGAGGAGAGATGGGGGATAATGTTCTATATTCAGTTGAGGAGAGATGGGGGATAATGTTCTATACTCAGTTGAGGAGAGATGGGGGATAATGTTCTATATTCAGCTGAGGAGAGATGGGGATAATGTTCTATATTCAGCTGAGGAGAGATGGGGGATAATGTTCTGTATTCAGTTGAGGAGAGATGGGGGATAATGTTCTATATTCAGCTGAGGAGAGATGGGGGATAATGTTCTATATTCAGTTGAGGAGAGATGGGGATAATGTTCTATATTCAGCTGAGGAGAGATGGGGGATAATGTTCTGTATTCAGTTGAGGAGAGATGGGGGATAATGTTCTGTATTCAGTTGAGGAGAGATGGGGGATAATGTTCTGTATTCAGTTGAGGAGAGATGGGGATAATGTTCTATACTCATTTGAGGAGAGATGGGGGATAATGTTCTATATTCAGCTGAGGAGAGATGGGGGATAATGTTCTGTATTCAGTTGAGGAGAGATGGGGATAATGTTCTGTATTCAGTTGAGGAGAGATGGGGGATAATGTTCTATACTCAGCTGAGGAGAGATGGGGGATAATGTTCTATACTCAGTTGAGGAGAGATGGGGGATAATGTTCTGTATTCAGTTGAGGAGAGATGGGGGATAATGTTCTATACTCAGTTGAGGAGAGATGGGGGATAATGTTCTGTATTCAGTTGAGGAGAGATGGGGGATAATGTTCTATACTCAGTTGAGGAGAGATGGGGATAATGTTCTATACTCAGTTGAGGAGAGATGGGGGATAATGTTCTATACTCAGCTGAGGAGAGATGGGGATAATGTTCTATACTCAGTTGAGGAGAGATGGGGATAATGTTCTATATTAAGTTGAGGAGAGATGGGGGATAATGTTCTATATTCCGTTGAGGAGAGATGGGGGATAATGTTCTATATTCAGTTGAGGAGAGATGGGGGATAATGTTCTATACTCAGTTGAGGAGAGATGGGGATAATGTTCTATACTCAGCTGAGGAGAGATGGGGGATAATGTTCTATACTCAGCTGAGGAGAGATGGGGGATAATGTTCTGTATTCAGTTGAGGAGAGATGGGGGATAATGTTCTATATTCCGTTGAGGAGAGATGGGGGATAATGTTCTGTATTCAGCTGAGGAGAGATGGGGATAATGTTCTATATTCAGCTGAGGAGAGATGGGGATAATGTTCTATATTCAGTTGAGGAGAGATGGGGGATAATGTTCTGTATTCAGTTGAGGAGAGATGGGGATAATGTTCTGTATTCAGCTGAGGAGAGATGGGGGATAATGTTCTGTATTCAGTTGAGGAGAGATGGGGGATAATGTTCTATACTCAGTTGAGGAGAGATGGGGATAATGTTCTATATTCAGCTGAGGAGAGATGGGGGATAATGTTCTATACTCAGTTGAGGAGAGATGGGGGATAATGTTCTATATTCCGTTGAGGAGAGATGGGGGATAATGTTCTGTATTCAGTTGAGGAGAGATGGGGGATAATGTTCTGTATTCAGCTGAGGAGAGATGGGGGATAATGTTCTGTATTCAGCTGAGGAGAGATGGGGGATAATGTTCTATATTCAGCTGAGGAGAGATGGGGATAATGTTCTATACTCAGTTGAGGAGAGATGGGGGATAATGTTCTATATTCCGTTGAGGAGAGATGGGGGATAATGTTCTATACTCAGTTGAGGAGAGATGGGGGATAATGTTCTATATTCAGTTGAGGAGAGATGGGGGATAATGTTCTGTATTCAGTTGAGGAGAGATGGGGGATAATGTTCTATATTCAGTTGAGGAGAGATGGGGGATAATGTTCTATATTCAGATGAGGAGAGATGGGGGATAATGTTCTATACTCAGTTGAGGAGAGATGGGGGATAATGTTCTATACTCAGCTGAGGAGAGATGGGGGATAATGTTCTATATTCAGCTGAGGAGAGATGGGGGATAATGTTCTATACTCAGCTGAGGAGAGATGGGGGATAATGTTCTATACTCAGTTGAGGAGAGATGGGGGATAATGTTCTATATTCAGTTGAGGAGAGATGGGGGATAATGTTCTATACTCAGTTGAGGAGAGATGGGGATAATGTTCTATACTCAGCTGAGGAGAGATGGGGGATAATGTTCTATATTCAGCTGAGGAGATATGGGGATAATGTTCTATACTCAGCCGAGGAGAGATGGGGATAATGTTCTGTATTCAGTTGAGGAGAGATGGGGGATAATGTTCTATACTCAGTTGAGGAGAGATGGGGGATAATGTTCTATACTCAGTTGAGGAGAGATGGGGATAATGTTCTATATTCAGTTGAGGAGAGATGGGGATAATGTTCTATATTCAGCTGAGGAGAGATGGGGGATAATGTTCTATACTCAGTTGAGGAGAGATGGGGGATAATGTTCTGTATTCAGTTGAGGAGAGATGGGGATAATGTTCTATACTCAGTTGAGGAGAGATGGGGGATAATGTTCTATACTCAGTTGAGGAGAGATGGGGGATAATGTTCTATATTCAGTTGAGGAGAGATGGGGATAATGTTCTATACTCAGCTGAGGAGAGATGGGGGATAATGTTCTATACTCAGTTGAGGAGAGATGGGGGATAATGTTCTATATTCAGTTGAGGAGAGATGGGGGATAATGTTCTGTATTCAGTTGAGGAGAGATGGGGGATAATGTTCTGTATTCAGTTGAGGAGAGATGGGGATAATGTTCTGTATTCAGCTGAGGAGAGATGGGGGATACTGTTCTGTATTCAGTTGAGGAGAGATGGGGGATAATGTTCTATACTCAGTTGAGGAGAGATGGGGGATAATGTTCTATATTCAGTTGAGGAGAGATGGGGGATAATGTTCTATATTCAGCTGAGGAGAGATGGGGGATAATGTTCTATACTCAGTTGAGGAGAGATGGGGATAATGTTCTGTATTCAGTTGAGGAGAGATGGGGGATAATGTTCTATACTCAGTTGAGGAGAGATGGGGGATAATGTTCTATATTCAGTTGAGGAGAGATGGGGATAATGTTCTGTATTCAGTTGAGGAGAGATGGGGATAATGTTCTGTATTCAGCTGAGGAGAGATGGGGGATAATGTTCTGTATTCAGCTGAGGAGAGATGGGGGATAATGTTCTATATTCAGTTGAGGAGAGATGGGGGATAATGTTCTATACTCAGTTGAGGAGAGATGGGGGATAGTGTTCTATATTCAGTTGAGGAGAGATGGGGGATAATGTTCTATATTCAGTTGAGGAGAGATGGGGGATAATGTTCTATATTCAGTTGAGGAGAGATGGGGGATAATGTTCTATACTCAGCTGAGGAGAGATGGGGGATAATGTTCTATATTCAGCTGAGGAGAGATGGGGATAATGTTCTATACTCAGTTGAGGAGAGATGGGGATAATGTTCTATACTCAGTTGAGGAGAGATGGGGGATAATGTTCTATACTCAGTTGAGGAGAGATGGGGGATAATGTTCTATACTCAGTTGAGGAGAGATGGGGATAATGTTCTATACTCAGTTGAGGAGAGATGGGGGATAATGTCCTATACTCAGTTGAGGAGAGATGGGGGATAATGTTCTATACTCAGTTGAGGAGAGATGGGGGATAATGTTCTATATTCAGTTGAGGAGAGATGCGGGATAATGTTCTATATTCAGCTGAGGAGAGATGGGGGATAATGTTCTATACTCAGTTGAGGAGAGATGGGGGATAATGTTCTATACTCAGTTGAGGAGAGATGGGGGATAATGTTCTATATTCAGCTGAGGAGAGATGGGGATAATGTTCTATACTCAGTTGAGGAGATGGGGGATAATGTTCTATATTCAGTTGAGGAGAGATGGGGGATAATGTTCTATATTCAGCTGAGGAGAGATGGGGGATAATGTTCTGTATTCAGTTGAGGAGAGATGGGGGATAATGTTCTATACTCAGTTGAGGAGAGATGGGGGATAATGTTCTATATTCAGCTGAGGAGAGATGGGGGATAATGTTCTATACTCAGTTGAGGAGAGATGGGGGATAATGTTCTATATTCAGCTGAGGAGAGATGGGGGATAATGTTCTATACTCAGTTGAGGAGAGATGGGGGATAATGTTCTATACTCAGTTGAGGAGAGATGGGGGATAATGTTCTATATTCAGTTGAGGAGAGATGGGGGATAATGTTCTGTATTCAGCTGAGGAGAGATGGGGATAATGTTCTATATTCAGTTGAGGAGAGATGGGGGATAATGTTCTATACTCAGTTGAGGAGAGATGGGGGATAATGTTCTATATTCAGCTGAGGAGAGATGGGGATAATGTTCTATACTCAGTTGAGGAGAGATGGGGGATAATGTTCTATATTCAGCTGAGGAGATGGGGGATAATGTTCTATACTCAGTTGAGGAGAGATGGGGATAATGTTCTATTCTCAGTTGAGGAGAGATGGGGGATAATGTTCTATATTCAGCTGAGGAGAGATGGGGGATAATGTTCTGTATTCAGCTGAGGAGAGATGGGGATAATGTTCTATATTCAGTTGAGGAGACGTCCCCAACCGCCCAGTGTGAGGTGGGGGCGTCGCTACGGATGTGGAGGGTGAGAAAGGAGAGTCGTTCGGCCAAGTCCCTTACTGTGGTTAGGTGAAGCAGGGACCGTACTATGTCACAGAGATGGAATGCTTCGCGCCACCACGGAAACGACCCCACACCGGCATCAGCCTGCGCTCCATCACCCCTGAGGAACTTTACCAGAGGAAGGTAGGTAGTACACACCACAACCACAAAACAACAAGGCTGAGGAACTGTAGTATACACCACAACCACAACACAACAAGACTGACTGACATTCGCAAATACCAAAGGCACCTGAGTGTAACATTCTGAAACGTAATAAGCTTTTTTTTATCAAGCAGAATATTACAAATATTACAGAAATATGACTGTAAATTATGATCAATATCTAAATAAGATAAAATAAGTAATTATTATCATCATCGTAATCCTGATCATATCTGTCACGACTTCTGCCGAAGTCGGTCCCTCTCCTTGTTTGCGCGGCGTTCGGAGGTCGACGTCACCGGCCTTCTTCTTCTCCAATCCACTTTTCATTTTCCATTTGTTTTGTCTTTGTTTTACACACCTGGTTAAAATGTCTCAATTACATCAGTATCTAACCCTCTGTTTTCCCCATGGTTTTTGTGGGTGATTGTTTTAATTGTTCGGTCCGTTATCGTGCGCTCGGTATTACGACATGTTATTGTAATATTTGAGTAAAGTTACTTGTGTTACTCTTCTCTGCTGTCCTGCACCTGACTCCTCCAGCTACACCCAGACCACTACAACATCCTCCACCTCTGTTTGATTCAAAGGCCTCTGTATGAATAATTCTAGTAAGTATATTTCACACTTTCAACTTTAATGATGTAGAGGAGAGAAGAGAGGACAGGAGATGTAGAGGATGAGGAGAGAAGAGAGGACAGGAGATGTAGAGGGTGAGGAGAGAAGAGAGGATCGGAGATGTAGAGGGTGAGGAGAGAAGAGAGGATCGGAGATGTAGAGGGTGAGGAGAGAAGAGAGGATCGGAGATGTAGAGGGTGAGGAGAGAAGAGAGGATCGGAGATGTAGAGGGTGAGGATAGGAGAGTCCTTCACTCCAGTCTGGTTCCTCTATTTTATTAAGAGAGATCTTAATAATCAGATTATGTAGTGACTGTGAGTAAGACTGCCATTGGCTGGAGTAGTCTATGGTTAGGGGGATATCAGTGTGTATCAGTGCGTATCAGGGTCAGTGTGTATCAGTGGTCCATTTGGAACAACTTGGGGAAGCTCATGGGAGACAGTGTGGCCACATTACCATAACGCTGTTTATATAATAGCCTCAGATATGAGGTTTACATCTAATTGTTGTATGAGATGAATGAGTGAGTATGATACTGTTTACACAATTTTACAATGTGATTTTGGACTGTTTAATGAAGGAAAACTCAAAAAGGGGATTGGATTTGAACTAAATCACAAACTTTTCACCAGCGATCAAGACGAAACACAGAGCGTAAATATATATATATTGATTGCAATTGTTCCCGAATGAGTGAGCGTTCATGTGTAAAGGATTAGCATTTAAATTGTTATAATGATCACTCTGTAGTGACTTCTTAGTCGACCCCCACTTCCCCTTTTGTCTAACAAGCCGAGATGCCGGTTTAGCCCACTAGGGCACATTCTCCTATCATTTCATGTAACCACATTTACCTTGTTTGTTTGTTTGTTTATGCATTTCTGTGAATTACTTAGTTAGTAATAAATAAATGATTTAAGACAATCGATGTATGGATGACTCATAGTGAAGACTGGGTTCGTGCAGAAAGCCAACAACGTACGACGTTTGGAATGAGACTAACGTGAGGTAAAATAAATAAATCATTAATCAGAAGACTATTGATCAGGTATGAAAATATATGAAAGGTTATATTGGGAAATTATTTTCCTTGGTGTCCCGATCACCTAGGTAATTACAGTTACATGATTATTCAGTTTAATCGCGTAATACTAATTACTGGAATCTTTGATGAAAACGAAGTCTGCAGTTTAATGATAGTAAACACACGGCAGTGTGTATCAGGGTCAGTGTGTGTATCAGGGTCAGTGTGTGAGCTGTTTACAGGCCTTCTGATGTGATACACACACACACACACACACACACACACACACACACACACACACACACACACACACACACACACACACACACACACACACACACACACACACACACATTTTACTATCCTTGTGGGGACCTGAAATAAATTTCCATTCAAACCTAAACTATTAACCTAACCCTAACTCATTAAATTCTATCTACTATCTTCCCTAAACTCCACAAGAGAGGAATGTCCTTGTTTTTCTATCCTTGTGGGGATTTCCAGTATCCACGACGACACATACACACATTTTAATAATTTAGCAGAGTGAATTACAGTAAGTATATTCATCTTCAGATAGCTAGGTGGGACAACCACATATCACAGTAGTTAGTATATTCAGATAGCTAGGTGAGACAACCACATATCACAGTAGTTAGTATATTAATCTTCAGATAGCTAGGTGGGACAACCACATATCACAGGAGTTAGTATATTCAGATAGCTAGGTGAGACAACCACATATCACAGTAGTTAGTATATTCATCTTCAGATAGCTAGGTGGGACAACCACATATCACAGTAGTTAGTATATTCAGATAGCTAGGTGGGACAACCACATATCACAGTAGTTAGTATATTCATCTTCAGATAGCTAGGTGGGACAACCACATATCACAGTAGTTAGTATATTCAGATAGCTAGGTGGACAACCACATATCACAGTAGTTAGTATATTCAGATAGCTAGGTGGGACAACCACATATCACAGTAGTTAGTATATTCATCTTCAGATAGCTAGGTGGGACAACCACATATCACAGTAGTTAGTATATTCAGATAGCTAGGTGGGACAACCACATATCACAGTAGTTAGTATATTCAGATAGCTAGGTGAGACAACCACATATCACAGTAGTTAGTATATTCAGACAGCTAGGTGGGACAACCACATATCACATTAGTTAGTATATTCATCTTCAGATAGCTAGGTGGGACAACCACATATCACAGTAGTTAGTATATTCAGATAGCTAGGTGAGACAACCACATATCACAGTAGTTAGTATATTCAGATAGCTAGGTGGGACAACCACATATCACAGTAGTTAGTATATTCAGATAGCTAGGTGGGACAACCACATATCACAGTAGTTAGTATATTCATCTTCAGATAGCTAGGTGGACAACCACATATCACAGTAGTTAGTATATTCATCTTCAGATAGCTAGGTGGACAACCACATATCACAGTAGTTAGTATATTCATCTTCAGATAGCTAGGTGGACAACCACATATCACAGTAGTTATTATATTCATCTTCAGATAGCTAGGTGAGACAACCACATATCACAGTAGTTAGTATATTCAGATAGCTAGGTGGGACAACCACATATCACAGTAGTTAGTATATTCATCTTCAGATAGCCAGGTGGACAACCACATATCACAGTAGTTAGTATATTCATCTTCAGATAGCTAGGTGGACAACCACATATCACAGTAGTTAGTATATTCAGATAGGTAGGTGGGACAACCACATATCACAGTAGTTAGTATATTCATCTTCAGATAGCTAGGTGGACAACCACATATCACAGTAGTTAGTATATTCATCTTCAGATAGCTAGGTGGGACAACCACATATCACAGTAGTTAGTATATTCAGATAGCTAGGTGGACAACCACATATCACAGTAGTTAGTATATTCAGATAGCTAGGTGGGACAACCACATATCACAGTAGTTAGTATATTCATCTTCAGATAGCTAGGTGGGACAACCACATATCACAGTAGTTAGTATATTCAGATAGCTAGGTGGGACAACCACATATCACAGTAGTTAGTATATTCAGATAGCTAGGTGAGACAACCACATATCACAGTAGTTAGTATATTCAGACAGCTAGGTGGGACAACCACATATCACATTAGTTAGTATATTCATCTTCAGATAGCTAGGTGGGACAACCACATATCACAGTAGTTAGTATATTCAGATAGCTAGGTGAGACAACCACATATCACAGTAGTTAGTATATTCAGATAGCTAGGTGGGACAACCACATATCACAGTAGTTAGTATATTCAGATAGCTAGGTGGGACAACCACATATCACAGTAGTTAGTATATTCATCTTCAGATAGCTAGGTGGACAACCACATATCACAGTAGTTAGTATATTCATCTTCAGATAGCTAGGTGGACAACCACATATCACAGTAGTTAGTATATTCATCTTCAGATAGCTAGGTGGACAACCACATATCACAGTAGTTATTATATTCATCTTCAGATAGCTAGGTGAGACAACCACATATCACAGTAGTTAGTATATTCAGATAGCTAGGTGAGACAACCACATATCCCAATAGTTAGTATATTCAGATAGCTAGGTGGGACAACCACATATCACAGTAGTTAGTATATTCAGATAGCTAGGTGGGACAACCACATATCACAGTAGTTAGTATATTCATCTTCAGATAGCTAGGTGAGACAACCACATATCACAGTAGTTAGTATATTCAGATAGCTAGGTGGGACAACCACATATCACAGTAGTTATTATATTAATCTTCAGATAGCTAGGTGGACAACCACATATCACAGTAGTTATTATATTCATCTTCAGATAGCTAGGTGAGACAACCACATATCACAGTAGTTAGTATATTCAGATAGCTAGGTGGGACAACCACATATCACAGTAGTTAGTATATTCATCTTCAGATAGCCAGGTGGACAACCACATATCACAGTAGTTAGTATATTCATCTTCAGATAGCTAGGTGGACAACCACATATCACAGTAGTTAGTATATTCAGATAGGTAGGTGGGACAACCACATATCACAGTAGTTAGTATATTCATCTTCAGATAGCTAGGTGGACAACCACATATCACAGTAGTTAGTATATTCATCTTCAGATAGCTAGGTGGACAACCACATATCACAGTAGTTAGTATATTCAGATAGCTAGGTGGACAACCACATATCACAGTAGTTAGTATATTCAGATAGCTAGGTAGGACAACCACATATCACAGTAGTTAGTATATTCATCTTCAGATAGCTAGGTGGGACAACCACATATCACAGTAGTTAGTATATTCAGATAGCTAGGTAGGACAACCACATATCACAGTAGTTAGTATATTCAGATAGCTAGGTGAGACAACCACATATCACAGTAGTTAGTATATTCAGACAGCTAGGTGGGACAACCACATATCACATTAGTTAGTATATTCATCTTCAGATAGCTAGGTGGGACAACCACATATCACAGTAGTTAGTATATTCAGATAGCTAGGTGAGACAACCACATATCACAGTAGTTAGTATATTCAGATAGCTAGGTGGGACAACCACATATCACAGTAGTTAGTATATTCAGATAGCTAGGTGGGACAACCACATATCACAGTAGTTAGTATATTCATCTTCAGATAGCTAGGTGGACAACCACATATCACAGTAGTTAGTATATTCATCTTCAGATAGCTAGGTGGACAACCACATATCACAGTAGTTAGTATATTCATCTTCAGATAGCTAGGTGGACAACCACATATCACAGTAGTTATTATATTCATCTTCAGATAGCTAGGTGGGACAACCACATATCACAGTAGTTAGTATATTCAGATAGCTAGGTGAGACAACCACATATCACAGTAGTTAGTATATTCAGATAGCGAGGTGAGACAACCACATATCACAGTAGTTAGTATATTCAGATAGCTAGGTGGGACAACCACATATCACAGTAGTTAGTATATTCAGATAGCTAGGTGGGACAACCACATATCACAGTAGTTAGTATATTCATCTTCAGATAGCTAGGTGGACAACCACATATCACAGTAGTTAGTATATTCAGATAGCTAGGTGGGACAACCACATATCACAGTAGTTAGTATATTCATCTTCAGATAGCTAGGTGAGACAACCACATATCACAGTAGTTAGTATATTCAGATAGCTAGGTGGGACAACCACATATCACAGTAGTTATTATATTAATCTTCAGATAGCTAGGTGGACAACCACATATCACAGTAGTTATTATATTCATCTTCAGATAGCTAGGTGAGACAACCACATATCACAGTAGTTAGTATATTCAGATAGCTAGGTGGGACAACCACATATCACAGTAGTTAGTATATTCATCTTCAGATAGCCAGGTGGACAACCACATATCACAGTAGTTAGTATATTCATCTTCAGATAGCTAGGTGGACAACCACATATCACAGTAGTTAGTATATTCAGATAGGTAGGTGGGACAACCACATATCACAGTAGTTATTATATTCATCTTCAGATAGCTAGGTGGACAACCACATATCACAGTAGTTAGTATATTAATCTTCAGATAGCTAGGTGGGACAACCACATATCACAGGAGTTAGTATATTCAGATAGCTAGGTGAGACAACCACATATCACAGTAGTTAGTATATTCAGATAGCTAGGTGGGACAACCACATATCACAATAGTTAGTATATTCAGATAGCTAGGTGGGACAACCACATATCACAGTAGTTAGTATATTCAGATAGCTAGGTGGGACAACCACATATCACAGTAGTTAGTATATTCATCTTCAGATAGCTAGGTGAGACAACCACATATCACAGTAGTTAGTATATTCAGATAGCTAGGTGGACAACCACATATCACAGTAGTTAGTATATTCAGATAGCTAGGTGGGACAACCATATATCACAGTAGTTAGTATATTCATCTTCAGATAGCTAGGTGGACAACCACATATCACAGTAGTTAGTATATTCAGATAGCTAGGTGGGACAACCACATATCACAGTAGTTAGTATATTCATCTTCAGATAGCTAGGTGAGACAACCACATATCACAGTAGTTAGTATATTCAGATAGCTAGGTGAGACAACCACATATCACAGTAGTTAGTATATTCAGATAGCTAGGTGGGACAACCACATATCACAGTAGTTAGTATATTCAGATAGCTAGGTGAGACAACCACATATCACAGTAGTTAGTATATTCAGACAGCTAGGTGGGACAACCACATATCACATTAGTTAGTATATTCATCTTCAGATAGCTAGGTGGGACAACCACATATCACAGTAGTTAGTATATTCAGATAGCTAGGTGAGACAACCACATATCACAGTAGTTAGTATATTCAGATAGCTAGGTGGGACAACCACATATCACAGTAGTTAGTATATTCAGATAGCTAGGTGGGACAACCACATATCACAGTAGTTAGTATATTCAGATAGCTAGGTGGACAACCACATATCACAGTAGTTAGTATATTCATCTTCAGATAGCTAGGTGGACAACCACATATCACAGTAGTTATTATATTCATCTTCAGATAGCTAGGTGAGACAACCACATATCACAGTAGTTAGTATATTCAGATAGCTAGGTGAGACAACCACATATCACAATAGTTAGTATATTCAGATAGCTAGGTGGGACAACCACATATCACAGTAGTTAGTATATTCAGATAGCTAGGTGGGACAACCACATATCACAGTAGTTAGTATATTCATCTTCAGATAGCTAGGTGAGACAACCACATATCACAGTAGTTAGTATATTCAGATAGCTAGGTGGGACAACCACATATCACAGTAGTTATTATATTAATCTTCAGATAGCTAGGTGGACAACCACATATCACAGTAGTTATTATATTCATCTTCAGATAGCTAGGTGAGACAACCACATATCACAGTAGTTAGTATATTCAGATAGCTAGGTGGGACAACCACATATCACAGTAGTTAGTATATTCATCTTCAGATAGCCAGGTGGACAACCACATATCACAGTAGTTAGTATATTCATCTTCAGATAGCTAGGTGGACAACCACATATCACAGTAGTTAGTATATTCAGATAGGTAGGTGGGACAACCACATATCACAGTAGTTAGTATATTCATCTTCAGATAGCTAGGTGGACAACCACATATCACAGTAGTTAATATATTAATCTTCAGATAGCTAGGTGGGACAACCACATATCACAGGAGTTAGTATATTCAGATAGCTAGGTGAGACAACCACATATCACAGTAGTTAGTATATTCAGATAGCTAGGTGGGACAACCACATATCACAATAGTTAGTATATTCAGATAGCTAGGTGGGACAACCACATATCACAGTAGTTAGTATATTCAGATAGCTAGGTGGGACAACCACATATCACAGTAGTTAGTATATTCATCTTCAGATAGCTAGGTGAGACAACCACATATCACAGTAGTCAGTATATTCAGATAGCTAGGTGAGACAACCACATATCACAGTAGTTAGTATATTCAGATAGCTAGGTGGGACAACCACATATTACAGTAGTTAGTATATTCATCTTCAGATAGCTAGGTGGGACAACCACATATCACAGTAGTTAGTATATTCAGATAGCTAGGTGGACAACCACATATCACAGTAGTTAGTATATTCAGATAGCTAGGTGGGACAACCATATATCACAGTAGTTAGTATATTCATCTTCAGATAGCTAGGTGGACAACCACATATCTCAGTAGTTAGTATATTCAGATAGCTAGGTGGGACAACCACATATCACAGTAGTTAGTATATTCATCTTCAGATAGCTAGGTGAGACAACCACATATCACAGTAGTTAGTATATTCAGATAGCTAGGTGAGACAACCACATATCACAGTAGTTAGTATATTCAGATAGCTAGGTGGGACAACCACATATCACAGTAGTTAGTATATTCATCTTCAGATAGCCAGGTGGACAACCACATATCACAGTAGTTAGTATATTCATCTTCAGATAGCTAGGTGGACAACCACATATCACAGTAGTTAGTATATTCAGATAGGTAGGTGGGACAACCACATATCACAGTAGTTAGTATATTCATCTTCAGATAGCTAGGTGGACAACCACATATCACAGTAGTTAGTATATTAATCTTCAGATAGCTAGGTGGGACAACCACATATCACAGGAGTTAGTATATTCAGATAGCTAGGTGAGACAACCACATATCACAGTAGTTAGTATATTCAGATAGCTCAACCACATATCACAATAGTTAGTATATTCAGATAGCTAGGTGGGACAACCACATATCACAGTAGTTAGTATATTCAGATAGCTAGGTGGGACAACCACATATCACAGTAGTTAGTATATTCATCTTCAGATAGCTAGGTGAGACAACCACATATCACAGTAGTTAGTATATTCAGATAGCTAGGTGGACAACCACATATCACAGTAGTTAGTATATTCAGATAGCTAGGTGGGACAACCATATATCACAGTAGTTAGTATATTCATCTTCAGATAGCTAGGTGGACAACCACATATCACAGTAGTTAGTATATTCAGATAGCTAGGTGGGACAACCACATATCACAGTAGTTAGTATATTCATCTTCAGATAGCTAGGTGGGACAACCACATATCACAGTAGTTAGTATATTCAGATAGCTAGGTGGGACAACCACATATCACAGTAGTTAGTATATTCATCTTCAGATAGCTAGGTGGGACAACCACATATCACAGTAGTTAGTATATTCAGATAGCTAGGTGGACAACCACATATCACAGTAGTTAGTATATTCAGATAGCTAGGTGGGACAACCACATATCACAGTAGTTAGTATATTCATCTTCAGATAGCTAGGTGGGACAACCACATATCACAGTAGTTAGTATATTCAGATAGCTAGGTGGGACAACCACATATCACAGTAGTTAGTATATTCAGATAGCTAGGTGAGACAACCACATATCACAGTAGTTAGTTATTCAGACAGCTAGGTGGGACAACCACATATCACATTAGTTAGTATATTCATCTTCAGATAGCTAGGTGGGACAACCACATATCACAGTAGTTAGTATATTCAGATAGCTAGGTGAGACAACCACATATCACAGTAGTTAGTATATTCAGATAGCTAGGTGGGACAACCACATATCACAGTAGTTAGTATATTCAGATAGCTAGGTGGGACAACCACATATCACAGTAGTTAGTATATTCATCTTCAGATAGCTAGGTGGGACAACCACATATCACAGTAGTTAGTATATTCAGATATATGTTTAATATTCTGTTTGAAGAGGTGGGGTTATAGATGTTTAAGAAGCTCTTTGAAAAGGCAGGGTTCTAGATGTTTAATATTCTGTTTGAAGAGGTGGGGTTATAGATGTTTAAGAAGCTCTTTGAAGAGGTAGGGTGATATATGTTTAATATTCTGTTTGAAGAGGTGGGGTTCTAGATGTTTAAGAAGTTCTTTGAAGAGGTAGGGTTCTAGATGTTTAAGAAGCTCTTTGAAGAGGTAAGGTTCTAGATGTTTAAGATTCTGTTTGAAGAGGCAGGGTTCAAGATGTTTAAGAAGTTCTTTGAAGAGGTAGGGTTCTAGATGTTTAAGAAGCTCTTTGAAGAGGTAAGGTTCTAGATGTTTAAGATTCTGTTTGAAGAGGCAGGGTTCTAGATGTTTAAGATTCTGTTTGAAGAGGCAGGGTTCAAGATGTTTAAGAAGTTCTTTGAAGAGGTAGGGTTCTAGATGTTTAAGAAGCTCTTTGAAGAGGTAAGGTTCTAGATGTTTAAGATTCTGTTTGAAGAGGCAGGGTTCTAGATGTTTAAGAAGCTCTTTGAAGAGGCAGGGTTATAGATGTTTAAGAAGATGGGCAGGGACTCTGCTGTCCTAGCTTCAGGTTGAAGCTGGTTCCACCATTGGGGTACCAGGACAGAAAGGTGCTTGGAAAGAGGGAGGGAGAGGGTGAGAGGGAGGGAGGGTGAGAGGAAGAGAGAGGGAGGGAGGGAGAGAGGAGAGAAGAGAGGAGGGAGGGAGATGGGGAGGGAGAGAGGGAGAGAAGAGAGGGAGGGACACACAACATAAACTGGTGAAATGCAGTGTTGTGTTCAGTAGTTGTTCAGTCTATTGTTATGCAGACAGAAAGCTCAGCTCTGCAGAATTTAATCAGCTCTGCTCACACACACGTTCTGGACCAATCTGAATGACGAAGAAGTGCTGATGCAGTGTGGGGAGTCGAGGCTTAAACTGTGGCACCCTATTCCCTACATAGTGCACTACTTTTGATCAGGGCCCATAGGGCTGTTTAAGGAATAGGATGCCATTGGGGATTCATCCCCTGACTTTTAGAACTCCCATAGACCATTTGATTCAATCCCCTCGTTCTCTCTCCTTCGTTCCATCTTTCACTCTATCCCCCTCGTTCTCTCTCCTTCCCTCCATCTCTCCCTCTATCCCCCTCATTCTCTCTCCTTCCCTCCATCTCTCTCTCTATCCCCCTCGTTTTCTCTCCTTCCCTCCATCTCTCTCAATCCCCCTCTTTCTCTCTCCTTCCCTCCACCTCTCCCTCCCTTTATAGCTCTGCCTTGCTTCGTTTGACTGCCAGGCTTAAACATGACAGATACTTCAGCCTCAAAAGAAAGTCCTCTGTATTCCTTCCCATGCTGCTCGTGGGCTGAGGCCCAGGCAGAGACCGATAATAATGATCTTAATTCACCTATTATAGACACGGCCTGTATCGACCAACTCTGTGCTGAGTGCGGCGTCACATTGATCTCTAGTCGGGAGATGGCACTGTCTAGCAAGATGAAACACCATTGTAAACTCTGAGTTGAGAGAGCAGAGGATGCAGAGGGAATGTGGGGGTGCTGAAGAGGCTGCAGTAAAAACAGGAAAAAAAATATACACTTCCTGTCAAAAGCTTGTACACAAAAGTTCTAGAACACCTACTCAGTCAAGGGTTTTTCTTTATTTTTACTATTTTCTAAATTCTAGAATAATAGTGAAGACATCAAACAATTATGAAATAACACATATGGAATATTTTATATTTGAGATTCTTCAAAGTAGCCTAATTAAAGTCAGCATTGCACACGTTCTAAATAGGTAAGCAAATGAAGATATCTCTTGAATGAGAAGTTGTGTCCGAACTGCCTGGCACTGTTTGTATTTTATCTTTGGTCGTTTGTGGTTGATTTATGGTTGATTTGTGGTTGCTATTCAGTGATTCTCTGGAATGTGGTCAAATTGTCTTGTTGCTTTTTGTTCTATGTTGCTCTGCCTGTATGCTGTGTCTTGCCGTCACGCCCTTACCTTCTCTGTTTTCTATATATTTGGTTAGGTCAGGGTGTGACTAGGGTGGGTACTCTAGTGTTTTGTATGTCTATGTTGGCCTGATATGTTTACCAATCAGAGACAGCTGTTTATCGTTGTCTCTGATTGGGGATCATATTTAGGAAGCCCTTTTTCCCCACTTTCTGGTGTGGGATCTTGTCTACAGTTAGGTGTCTGTGTGCACACTAGTAGCTTCACGGTTCGTTTGGTTGTTTGTTGTTTTGGTGAGTTTCAGTTCATAAAAAATATGTGGGACTCTTTTCAGGCTGCACCTTGGTCTCATCATTATGACAATCGTGACGGAAGATCCCACCAGAAAAAGACCAAGCAGCGTGTTCAAGAGGAGCGGACATCCTGGGCTCGGGAGAAAGACGAGTAGAGGACATCATGGACATGGGAGGAAGTTATGGCAGCAGACAGGACCCTGCCATGCAAGCAGATAGAGGCAGCGAAAGAGGAACGGCAACGATACTAGGGTTCACGGCTAGCACGGAAACCCGAGAGGCAGCTCCAAAACATGCTCAAGTGAGCATCCAGCAAGGACGCATTGTGCCAGCTCTACGCTCCAGATCTCCAGTGCGCCTCCACAGTCCAGTACGTCCTGTGCCTCTTCCCCGCATTCACCCTGAGGTGCGTGTCCCCAGCCCCACAGTCCAGAGCTTCCGGCGACGGTCCGCGGTCCGGAGCCTCCAGCGACGGTCTCAAGCGAGGGTCCCCAGTCCAGGGTCCCCAGTCCAGGGTCTCCAGCGAGGGTCCCCAGTCCGGGGTCTCCAGCGAGGTCCCCAGTCCGGGATCTCCAGCGAGGGTCCCCAGTCCGGGATCTCCAGCAGGGTCCCCAGTCCTCCAGGGATCTCCAGCGAGGGTCCCCAGTCCGGGATCTCCAGCGAGGGTCCCCAGTCCAGGGTCTCCAGCGAGGGTCCCCAGTCCGGGGTCTCCAGCGAGGGTCCCCAGTCCGGGATCTCCAGCGAGGGTCCCCAGTCCGGGATCTCCAGCGAGGGTCCCCAGTCCAGGGTCTCCAGCGAGGGTCCCCAGTCCGGGGTCTCCAGCGAGGGTCCCCAGTCCTCAAGGGGTCCCCAGTCCGGGGTCCCCAGTCCCCAGGGGTCCCCAGTCCAGGGTCTCCAGCGAGGGTCCCCAGTCCAGGGTCTCCAGCGAGGGTCCCCAGTCCAGGGTCTCCAGCGAGGGTCCCCAGTCCGGGGTCCCCAGTCCAGGGTCTCAAGCGCCCCAGTCCGGGATCTCCAGGGTCCCCAGTCCAGGGTCTCAAGCGAGGGTCCCCAGTCCTGGGGTCCCCAGTCCGGGGTCTCAGCGAGGGTCCCCAGTCCAGAGTCTCCAGTGAAGGTCCCCAGTCCGGGGTCCCCAGTCCAGGGTCTCCAGTCCCCAGTCCAGGGTCCCCAGTCCGGGGTCCCCAGTCCGGGGTCTCCAGCGAGGGTCCCCAGTCCAGGGTCTCCAGTCCAGGGTCTCCAGCGAGGGTCCCCAGTCCGGGGTCTCCAGCGAGGGTCCCCAGTCCAGGATCTCCAGCGAGGGTCCCCAGTCCGGGGTCCCCAGTCCAGGGTCTCCAGTCCAGGGTCTCCAGGGTCCCCAGTCCGGGGTCCCCAGTCCGGGGTCCCCAGTCCAGGGTCTCCAGCGAGTCCCCAGGGGACTCCAGTCCGGGGACTCCAGCGAGGGTCCCCATTCTATTCACCATGTCTATCTATTCATCATGTCTATCTATTCATCATGTCTATCTATCTTTTCATCATGTCTATCTATCTTTTCATCATGTCTATCTATCTTTTCATCATGTCTATTCATCATGTCTATCTATCTATTCATCATGTCTATCTATCTATTCATCATGTCTATCTATCTATTCATCATGTCTATCTATCTATTCATCATGTCTATTCATCATGTCTATCTATCTATTCATCATGTCTATCTATCTATTCATCATGTCTATCTATCTATTCATCATGTCTATCTATCTATTCATCATGTCTATCTATCTATTCATCATGTCTATCTATCTATTCATCATGTCTATCTATCTATTCATCATGTCTATCTATCTATTCATCATGTCTATCTATCTATTCATCATGTCTATCTATCTATTCATCATGTCTATCTATCTATTCATCATGTCTATCTATCTATTCATCATGTCTGTCTATCTATTCATCATGTCTGTCTATCTATTCATCATGTCTGTCTATCTATTCATCATGTCTATCTATCATTTCATCATGTCTATCTATTCATCTCTAATATTATAGTAGGCTAATCCACCTCAAAGGTGGCAGAAAGTTAAATATCACCAGTGTTGACTCTCCCTTCATCCTTCTCTGTCTCCCTCTTTATCCCTCCTCTGTTTCACCCTCCCTCTCCACCCCCTCCCCTCTAGGAGATATTATCCCCATGCTGCAGAGGAGAGATATGACTCTGAATCAGAATTTTATTCTGTCAGCAAGAACCTATGCCAGGCTAAAACCCTTCCCTCCCCCTCCCTCCCCCTCCCTCCCTCCCTCCCTCCCTCCCTCCCTCCCTCCCTCCCTCCCTCCCTCCCTCCCTCCCTCCCTCCCTCCCTCCCCCATCCCTCCTTCCCTCCCTCCCTCCCTCCCTCCCTCTCCCTATCTCCCCCCATCCCCCCTCCCTCCCTCTATGTCTATCTCTCTCTCTCCATCTCTGTCTCGCTCCCCCTCTATCTCCCTCCCCCTTTCTCTCTCTCACCCTGACTTTCTCTCTCTATATATCTCCCTCCCTCCTCTCTCTCTGACACACTCTCTCTCTCTTCCTCTCTAACTCTCTCGTCTTCACTCTCCCCTTTCTCTCTCTCTTTTTTGTCTCTCTTTCTCTCTTTATTCAATTCAATTGAATTGGCTTTATTGGCATGGTAAACATTTGTTTACACAGCAAAAGTAATTGAAATAAACAATAAACAAAAGTGTGAAGAAACAAAAAACAACATAAACAAACAAAAAAACCATAAACAAATAGCTGTGAGCAGCAATGAAAGGGGTTCACAGGATGACAGAACGGTCAGTTGGAGAACAAAGTAAGCACTTTGTGAAAATGATTTAGATCTCAGTTAGGTTACTCAACATTAGCATTCCAAAATGCATCAATACACTGGCATAGCTATAACGCACTGACTGTGTAAGTTGCAGGACTTCTGATTTCACATTTTCCAGAAGAACAGATCCACTTTTCACCACGTTCAAACCACATAATATGGCAACAATACATATTTGTCTGCAAAATTTAAATCTAACATTTATTAAATTGAGATAAAGTCCTCTAATCAATAGTTATTGCTATAGTAACCACTGGTGTCAATGACATCTAGAGTACTACCAACTGGTCTGGTGTCAATGACCCCTATAGTACCACCAACTGGTCTGGTGTCAATGACCTCTATAGTACCACCAACTGGTCTGGTGTCAATGACCCCTATAGTACCACCAACTGGTCTGGTGCCAATGACATCTATAGTACCACCAACTGGTCTGGTGTCAATGACATCTATAGTACCACCAACTGGTCTGGTGTCAATGACCTCTATAGTACCACCAACTGGTCTGGTGTCAATGACCCCTATAGTACCACCAACTGGTCTGGTGTCAATGACATCTATAGTACCACCAACTGGTCTGGTGTCAATGACCTCTATAGTACCACCAACTGGTCTGGTGTCAATGACCCCTATATTACCACCAACTGGTCTGGTGTCAATGACCTCTATAGTACCACCAACTGGTCTGGTGTCAATGACCTCTATAGTACTACCAACTGGTCTGGTGTCAATGACCCCTATAGTACCACCAACTGGTCTGGTGCCAATGACATCTATAGTACCACCAACTGGTCTGGTGTCAATGACATCTATAGTACCACCAACTGGTCTGGTGCCAATGACCTCTATAGTACCACCAACTGGTCTGGTGTCAATGACATCTATAGTAACACCAACTGGTCTGGTGTCAATAACCTCTATAGTAACACCAACTGGTCTGGTGTCAATGACCTCTATAGTACCACCAACTGGTCTGGTGTCAATGACCTCTATAGTACCACCAACTGGTCTGGTGTCAATGACCTCTATAGTACCACCAACTGGTCTGGTGTCAATAACCTCTATAGTACCACCAACTGGTCTGGTGTCAATGACCTCTATAGTACCACCAACTGGTCTGGTGTCAATAACCTCTATAGTACCACCAACTGGTCTGGTGTCAATGACCTCTATAGTACCACCAACTGGTCTGGTGTCAATGACCTCTATAGTACCACCAACTGGTCTGGTGTCAATAACCTCTATAGTACCACCAACTGGTCTGGTGTCAATGACATCTATAGTACCACCAACTGGTCTGGTGTCAATGACATCTATAGTACCACCAACTGGTCTGGTGTCAATGACATCTATAGTACCACCAACTGGTCTGGTGTCAATAACCTCTATAGTACCACCAACTGGTCTGGTGTCAATGACCTCTATAGTACTACCAACTGGTCTGGTGTCAATGACATCTATAGTACCACCAACTGGTCTGGTGTCAATGACATCTATAGTAACACCAACTGGTCTGGTGTCAATGACCTCTATAGTACCACCAACTGGTCTGGTGTCAATGACCTCTATAGTACCACCAACTGGTCTGGTGTCAATGACCTCTATAGTACCACCAACTGGTCTGGTGTCAATAACCTCTATAGTACCACCAACTGGTCTGGTGTCAATGACCTCTATAGTACCACCAACTGGTCTGGTGTCAATGACCTCTATAGTACCACCAACTGGTCTGGTTCAATTCTATAGTACCACCAACTGGTCTGGTGTCACATCTATAGTACCACCAACTGGTCTGGTGTCAATGACATCTATAGTACCACCAACTGGTCTGGTGTCAGTTCTCTATAGTACCACCAACTGGTCTGGTGTCAATGACATCTATTGTACCACCAACTGGTCTGGTGTCAATGACATCTATAGTACTACCAACTGGTCTGGTGTCAATGACATCTATAGTACCACCAACTGGTCTGGTGTCAATGACATCTATAGTACCACCAACTGGTCTGGTGTCAATGACATCTATAGTACCACCAACTGGTCTGGTTCAATGACTATAGTACCACCAACTGGTCTGGTGTCAGTGACCCCTATAGTACCACCAACTGGTCTGGTTCAATGACCTCTATAGTACCACCAACTGGTCTGGTTCAATAACCTCTATAGTACCACCAACTGGTCTGGTTCAGTTCTATAGTACCACCAACTGGTCTGGTGTCAATAAAGACATAAACATAGGTTTACATACCTGCTGTCCATGGTTCAGTTCTATATCCTGCTGTTGGTTCAGTTCTATTAGTCCTGCTGTTGGTTCAGTTCTATTAGTCCTGCTGTTGGTTCAGTTCTATTAGTCCTGCTGTTGGTTCAGTTCTATTAGTCCTGCTGTTGGTTCAGTCTATTAGTCCTGCTGTTGGTTCAGTTCTATTAGTCCTGCTGTTGGTTCAGTTCTATTAGTCCTGCTGTTGGTTCAGTTCTATTAGTCCTGCTGTTGGTTCAGTTCTATTAGTCCTGCTGTTGGTTCAGTTCTTATATCCCTGCTGTTTGTTCAGTTCTATTAGTCCTGCTGTTGGTTCAGTTCTTATATCCCTGCTGTTTGTTCAGTTCTATTAGTCCTGCTGTTGGTTCAGTTCTTATATCCCTGCTGTTGGTTCAGTTCTATTAGCCCTGCTGTTGGTTCAGTTCTATTAGTCCTGCTGTTGGTTCAGCTCTATTAGTCCTGCTGTTTGTTCAGTTCTATTAGTCCTGCTGTTGGTTCAGTTCTATTAGTCCTGCTGTTGGTTCAGTTCTATTAGTCCTGCTGTTGGTTCAGTTCTATTAGTCCTGCTGTTGGTTCAGTTCTTATATCCCTGCTGTTGGTTCAGTTCTATTAGTCCTGCTGTTGGTTCAGTTCTATTATCCTGCTGTTGGTTCAGTTCATTAGTCCTGCTGTTTGTTCAGTTCTATTAGTCCTGCTGTTGGTTCAGCTCTATTTGGTTCAGTCCTGCTGTTGGTTCAGCTCTATTAGTCCTGCTGTTGGTTCAGTTCTATTAGCCCTGCTGTTGGTTCAGCTCTATTAGTCCTGCTGTTGGTTCAGCTCTATTAGTCCTGCTGTTGTTTCAGTCTATTAGTCCTGCTGTTGGTTCAGCTCTATTAGTCACTGCTGTTGGTTCAGGTCTTATATCCCTGCTGTTGGTTCAGTTCTATTAGTCCTGCTGTTGGTTCAGTTCTATTAGTCCTGCTGTTGGTTCAGTTCTTATATCCCTGCTGTTGGTTCAGTTCTATTAGTCCTGCTGTTGGTTCAGTTCTATTAGTCCTGCTGTTGGTTCAGTTCTTATATCCCTGTTGTTGGTGAAGTTCTATTAGTCCTGCTGTTGGTTCAGCTCTATTAGTCCTGCTGTTGGTTCAGTTCTATTAGTCCTGCTGTTGGTTCAGTTCTTATACCCCTGCTGTTGGTTCAGCTCTATTAGTCCTGCTGTTGGTTCAGTTCTATTAGTCCTGCTGTTGGTTCAGTTCTTATATCCCTGCTGTTGGTTCAGTTCTATTAGTCCTGCTGTTGGTTCAGTTCTATTAGTCCTGCTGTTGGTTCAGTTCTATTAGTCCTGCTGTTGGTTCAGTTCTATTAGTCCTGCTGTTGGTTCAGTTCTTATATCCCTGCTGTTTGTTCAGTTCTATTAGTCCTGCTGTTGGTTCAGTTCTTATATCCCTGCTGTTGGTTCAGTTCTATTAGTCCTGCTTTTGTTCAGTTCTATTAGTCCTGCTGTTGGTTCAGTTCTTATATCCCTGCTGTTGGTTCAGTTCTATTAGTCCTGCTGTTGGTTCAGTTCTATTAGCCCTGCTGTTGGTTCAGTTCTTATATCCCTGTTGTTGGTGAAGTTCTATTAGTCCTGCTGTTGGTTCAGCTCTATTAGTCCTGCTGTTGGTTCAGTTCTATTAGTCCTGCTGTTGGTTCAGTTCTTATACCCCTGCTGTTGGTTCAGCTCTATTAGTCCTGCTGTTGGTTCAGTTCTTATATCCCTGCTGTTGGTTCAGTTCATTAGTCCTGCTGTTGGTTCAGTTTTATTAGTCCTGCTGTTGGTTCAGTTCTATTAGTTCTGCTGTTTGTTCAGTTCTATTAGTCCTGCTGTTGGTTCAGTTTTATTAGTCCTGCTGTTGGTTCAGTTCTTATATCCCTGCTGTTGGTTCAGTTCTATTAGTCCTGCTGTTGGTTCAGTTCTATTAGTCCTGCTGTTGGTTCAGTTCTTATATCCTGCTGTTTGTTCAGTTCCTGTTCAGTTCTATTAGTCCTGCTGTTGGTTCAGTTCTTATATCCCTGCTGTTGGTTCAGTTCTATTAGTCCTGCTGTTGGTTCAGTTCTTATATCCCTGCTGTTGGTTCAGTTCTATTAGTCCTGCTGTTGGTTCAATCCTATTAGCCCTGCTGTTGGTTCAGTTCTATTAGTCCTGCTGTTGGTTCAGTTCTATTAGCCCTGCTGTTGGTTCAGCTCTATTAGTCCTGCTGTTGGTTCAGTTCTATTAGTCCTGCTGTTTGTTCAGTTCTATTAGTCCTGCTGTTGGTTCAGCTCTATTAGTCCTGCTGTTGGTTCAGCTCTATTAGTCCTGCTGTTGGTTCAGTTCTTATATCCCTGCTGTTGGTTCAGTTCTATTAGTCCTGCTGTTGGTTCAGTTCTATTAGTCCTGCTGTTGGTTCAGTTCTATTAGTCCTGCTGTTGGTTCAGTTCTATTAGTCCTGCTGTTGGTTCAGTTCTATTATCCTGCTGTTTGTTCAGTTCTTATTATCCTGCTGTTGGTTCAGTTCTTATATCCTGCTGTTGGTTCAGTTCTATTAGTCCTGCTGTTGGTTCAGTTCTATTATCCTGCTGTTGGTTCAGTTCTATTAGTCCTGCTGTTGGTTCAGTTCTATTAGTCCTGCTGTTGGTTCAGTTCTATTAGCCCTGCTGTTGGTTCAGTTCTATTAGTCCTGCTGTTGGTTCAGCTCTATTAGTCCTGCTGTTGGTTCAGTTCTATTAGTCCTGCTGTTGGTTCAGTTCTTATATCCCTGCTGTTGGTTCAGTTCTATTAGTCCTGCTGTTGGTTCAGTTCTTATATCCCTGCTGTTGGTTCAGTTCTATTAGTCCTGCTGTTGGTTCAGTTCTATTAGTCCTGCTGTTGGTTCAGTTCTTATATCCCTGCTGTTGGTTCAGCTCTATTAGTCCTGCTGTTGGTTCAGCTCTATTAGTCCTGCTGTTGGTTCAGTTCTATTAGTCCTGCTGTTGGTTCAGTTCTATTAGTCCTGCTGTTGGTTCAGTTCTATTAGTCCTGCTGTTGGTTCAGTTCTATTAGTCCTGCTGTTGGTTCAGTTCTATTAGTCCTGCTGTTGGTTCAGTTCTTATATCCCTGCTGTTGGTTCAGTTCTATTAGTCCTGCTGTTGGTTCAATCCTATTAGCCCTGCTGTTGGTTCAGTTCTATTTGTCCTGCTGTTGTTTCAGCTTTATTAGTCCTGCTGTAGTCCAGCAGTAGTACTAAATGCGGTTTTCCACTCATCTCCTCCCCGGATACGTACCAGATTATACGCAGTCCTCAGGTCCAGTTTTGTGAAGTAGCGCACCCCGTGAAATGATTCCACTGCTGTAGCGATGAGAGGTAGTGGGTAACTAAACCCCACGGTGATGGAATTTAGACCTCTATAATCAATGCAATGTAATCAATGCACGGACGCAGACCTCCATCCTTCTTCTTCACAAAAAATAAGCTTGAGGAGACGGGTGACGGGGAGGGCTGAATGTACCCCTGTCCCAGCGATTCAGAAACATATGTTTCCATCGCTACTGTCTCCTCCTGGGACAATGGATACACGTGACTCCTAGGAAGTGCAGCGTTCTCCAGAAGGTTTATCGCGCAGTTCCCTCGATGATGGGGGTCGTAATTGGGTCGCCCTCTTTTTACCAAAGGCGATAGCCAAAACGGCATATTCAGAGGGAATGCACACGGGGGAAACCTGGTCTGAACTCTCCACCGTAGTCTCCCCAATGGCAACTCCTATACACCTGCCTGAACACTCCTCTGACCCTTAAGAGCCCCCTGTCACCAGGAAATATATGCCAGCCTGTTCACAGTGGAGGTTGAAGGATCACATGGCCAGCCTGTTCACAGTGGAGGTTGAAGGATCACATGGCCAGCCTGTTCACAGTGGAGGTTGAAGGATCACATGGCCAGCCTGTTCACAGTGGAGGTTGAAGGATCACATGGAAAGCCTGTTCACAGTGGAGGTTGAAGGATCACATGGCCAGCCTGTTCACAGTGGAGGTTGAAGGATCATATGGCCAGCCTGTTCACAGTGGAGGTTGAAGGATCACATGGCCAGCCTGTTCACAGTGGAGGTTGAAGGATCATATGGCCAGCCTGTTCACAGTGGAGGTTGAAGGATCATATGACCAGCCTGTTCACAGTGGAGGTTGAAGGATCATATGCCAGCCTGTTCACAGTGGAGGTTGAAGGATCATATGACCAGCCTGTTCACAGTGGAGGTTGAAGGATCACATGGCCAGCCTGTTCACAGTGGAGGTTGAAGGATCACATGGAAAGCCTGTTCACAGTGGAGGTTGAAGGATCACATGGCCAGCCTGTTCACAGTGGAGGTTGAAGGATCACATGGCCAGCCTGTTCACAGTGGAGGTTGAAGGATCATATGGCCAGCCTCTTCACAGTGGAGGTTGAAGGATCATATGGCCAGCCTCTTCACAGTGGAGGTTTAAGGATCATATGGCCAGCCTGTTCACAGTGGAGGTTGAAGGATCACATGGCCAGCCTGTTCACAGTGGAGGTTGAAGGTTCACATGGCCAGCCTGTTCACAGTGGAGGTTGAAGGATCATATGCCAGCCTGTTCACAGTGGAGGTTGAAGGATCACATGGCCAGCCTGTTCACAGTGGAGGTTGAAGGATCACATGGCCAGCCTGTTCACAGTGGAGGTTGAAGGATCATATGGCCAGCCTGTTCACAGTGGAGGTTGAAGGATCACAGGGAAAGCATGATCTGTCTGTAGCCTTTTTCTTCTTCACAAATATCACAATTCATTCACAAGAATATGTTACATTTTAATCCCATTAGTATTGAGATAGTGTGATGTTCCAGCTATCGTTAAATATATATCCTGTACTGAGATCTGTAATTATAACCCACTTTAACTGGGTCTATCTGAAATATGAAATCCCCAGGGTGTTCTGGGAAATATGCGTCCGTATCAGATTGCTAAATGGTATAATATATGGGTAATAGTTTATATTTGAAGTAGTATATATGGGTAATAGTTTATAGGGGTAATAGTTTATAGGGGTAATAGTTTATATTTGTAGTAGTATATATGGGTAATAGTTTATAGGGGTAATAGCTTATATGGGTAATAGTTTATAGGGGTAATAGTTTATAGGGGTAATAGTTTGTATTTGTAGTAGTATATATGGGTAATAGTATATATGGGTAATAGTGTATATGGGTAATAGTTTATAGGGGTAATAGTATATATGGGTAATAGTATATATGGGTAATAGTGTATATGAGTAATAGTTTATATGGGTGATAGTATATATGGGTAATAGTGTATAGGGGTAATAGTTTATATGGGTGATAGTATATATGGGTAATAGTTTATAGGGGTAATAGTTTATATTTGTAGTAGTATATATGGGTAATAGTTTATAGGGGTAATAGTTTATAGGGGTAATAGTGTATATGGGTAATAGTTTATATGGGTGATAGTATATATGGGTAATAGTTTATATGGGTGATAGTATATATGGGTGATAGTATATATGGGTAATAGTATATATGGGTAATAGTTTATAAGGGTAATAGTTTATATGGGTGATAGTATATATGGGTGATAGTATATATGGGTAATAGTTTATAGGGGTAATAGTTTATATGGGTAATAATATATATGGGTAGTAGTTTATATGGGTAATTGTTTATATGGGTAATAGTATATATGGGTAATAGTTTATATGGGTAATAGTTGACATGGATAATGGTTTGTATGGGTAGTAGTTTATATGGGTAATTGTTTATATGGGTCATTTTACCGTAGGTATGCTATTAAGTTATTATGTTTCTAATATGGTCATACATTTAGATGGAGGTTAGGAAATGCAGCTCAGTTTCCACCTCATTTTGTTGGCAATGAGAACATAGTAGGGCAGTGGACGCTAAAATTGGGGCAGGTCATCATCATAAAGGAAAAATAGAAACTAAATTCCTAAAGCAACAATACTGCAACGTTTGGAGGATAGACACTTTATAAACCAGAGCTGTAAGGAGGATAGACAAGGATGTGCCTCTTCTTGGTACCAATTGAAAGGAAACACTTTGACGTTTATGGAAATGTGAAAGGAATGTAATGGAATATAACTCAATAGATCTGGTAGAAGATAATACAAAACAAAAACAACCGTTGCTAATCTCATTAGCCTACGTTAGCTCAACCATTTGGACCCACCAATCCTGAGGAAGTCAAACAAACGTTTCCCGTGGTGCCCCAGGTTACTGAGTTAATTGTTACATGATTAATTTAATCATGTAATAATAAACATAGTTAATTAATCGATAAATAGCTTGTCATCACATTAATGCCAACACATTTCTCTCTGCATTGCTGGGAAGCGCTGTAAAGTGTTTTCAGTGTCAGTCTACACCTGTAGTTTTACAAAGCATGTGACAAATATTTTTACCCCCTCGTGCATTTTACCAGTAGTTCTGTGGTCTCATAAGTCTCCTCAAGTACCCCCTGTAGATAGACCCAGTACCCCCTGTGGATAGACCAAGTACCCCCTGTGGTCCTGGTACCCTTGGTTGGGAACCACTTCTCTAGGGAAACGTTTCTAGACGGAATTTGTTGTCCTGGCAACTAGACCTTTTTTTTGGAACACCATTATGCCTTACTGAGATTTACTGTCAGGGCCCAGGTCTGTCAGGGCCCAGGTCTGTCAGGCTCCAGGTCTGTCAGGCCCCAGGTCTGTCTGTGCCCAGGTCTGTCAGGCCCCAGGTCTGTCAGGCCCCAGGTCTGTCAGGGTCCAGGTCTGTTAGGGCCCAGGTCTGTCAGGGTCCAGGTCTGTTAGGGCCCAGGTCTGTCAGGGCCCAGGTCTGTCAGGGTCCAGGTCTGTTAGGGCCCAGGTCTGTCAGGCCCCAGGTCTGTCAGGGTCCAGGTCTGTTAGGGCCCAGGTCTGTCAGGGCCCAGGTCTGTTAAGGCCCAGGTCTGTCAGGCCCCAGGTCTGTCAGGGCCCAGGTCTGTCAGGCCCCAGGTCTGTCAGGCCCCAGGTCTGTTAGGGCCCAGGTCTGTCAGGGCCCAGGTCTGTCAGGGCCCAGGTCTGTCAGGGCCCCAGGTCTGTCAGGGCCCAGGTCTGTTAGGGCCCAGGTCTGTTAGGGCCCAGGTCTGTTAGGGCCCAGGTCTGTCAGGGCCCAGGTCTGTCTGGGCACAGGTCTGACAAGGCCCAGGTCTGTCTGGGTCCAGGTCTGTCAGGGCCCAGGTCTGTCCGGGCACAGGTCTGACAGGGCCCAGGTCTGTCAGGGCCCAGGTCTGTCAGGCCCCAGGTCTGTCAGGGTCCAGGTCTGTCAGGGCCCAGGTCTGTCAGGGACCAGGTCTGTCAGGGCCCAGGTCTGTCAGGCCCCAGGTCTGTCAGGGTCCAGGTCTGTTAGGGCCCAGGTCTGTTAGGGCCCAGGTCTGTTAGGGCCCAGGTCTGTCAGGGCCCAGGTCTGTCTGGGCACAGGTCTGACAGGGCCCAGGTCTGTCAGAATCTGTGCAGAAGATCTAGGTGCTGCTGTAAGCCCTCTTTGGTTGGGGACAGAAGCACCAGATTAATCTGCAAACAGTAGACATTTGACTTTAGATTTGAATAGAGTGAGGCCGGGTGCTGCTGACTGTTCTAGTGCCCTTGCCAATTCATTGATAAACACTGAGTTTACAAAACATTATTAACTTCTTCTTAATACTGAGATGCAAATTCTTTTGTCCTCAGAACAGCCACAATTCTTTCGAGGCAGACACACGAATCGAGGTAGGCCCATGAATCGAGGTAGGCCCATGAATCGAGGCAGGCCCATGAATCGAGGCAGACCCATGAATCGAGACAGACCCATGAATCGGGGCAGGCCCATGAATCGAGGTAGGCCCATGAATCGAGGCAGACCCATGAATCGAGGCAGACCCATGAATCGAGGCAGACCCATGAATCGAGGCAGGCCCACGAATCGAGGCAGGCCCACGAATCGAGGCAGGCCCACGAATCGAGGCAGGCCCACGAATCGAGGCAGGCCCACGAATCTAGGCAGACCCACGAATCGAGGCAGGCCCACGAATCGAGGCAGGCCCACGAATCGAGGCAGGCCCACGAATCGAGGCAGGCCCACGAATCGAGGCAGACCCACGAATCGAGGCAGACCCACAAATCGAGGCAGACCCACGAATCGAGGCAGGCCCACGAATCGAGGCAGGCCCACGAATCGAGGCAGGCCCACGAATCGAGGCAGACCCACGAATCGAGGGAGACCCACGAATCGAGGCAGGCCCACGAATCGAGGCAGGCCCACGAATCGAGGCAGGCCCACGAATCGAGGCAGGCCCATGAATCGAGGCAGGCCCACGAGGAGTTTATTTGTTCTTCAGTAAACGTATGTCGTCGGTTACTACTTCACACGAGAGCCGTTTGAACGTTTAAAACAAACATCTAAATGTGTTTTTCTTTTTTTACTTTCATGTGAACTTTCATGTGTCTTAATAACAAACTTGTGTGCCATCTATACATACGAATACAATTGTTAAATGCCTTGTTGAGAAAAAGGCAGCAAACGGCCTGCTAGCCACCACCACACACGTTGTCAAACACAGATGAGAAATAATTGGTGCTTCCTAAATGTACACATCACACACAGTGACATAGCTGCAGATTGCATATACATCTAGCTGTCTCTCTCTCTCTCTCTGACTCTCTGTCTCTCTCTCTCTCTCTGACTCTGTCTCTCTGTCTCTGTCTCTCTCTCTCTCTCTCTCTCTCTCTCTCTGACTCTCTGTCTCTCTCTGTCTCTCTCTGCTTCTGTCTCTCTGTCTCTCTGTCTCTCTGTCTCTGTCTCTGTCTCTCTCTCTCTCTCTCTCTCTCTCTCTCTCTCTCTCTCAATTCAATTCAATTCAATGCAATTCAATGCCTTTATTGGCATGGGAAACATGTGTTAACATTGCCAAAGCAAGTGAGGTAGATAATATATAAAGTGAAATAAACAATAAAAATTAACAGTAGACATTACACATACAGAAGTTTCAAAACAATAAAGACATTACAAATGTCATATTATATATATATATATATATATATATATATATATATATATATATATATATATATATATACAGTGTTTTAACAATGTACAAATGGTTAAAGGACACAAGATAAAATAAATAAGCATAAATATGGGTTGTATTTACAATGGTGTGTGTTCTTCAATGGGTGCCCTTTTCTCGTGGCAACAGGTCACAAATCTTGAATTTCACCCTCTAGATATGGGAGTTTATCAACATTGGATTTGTTTTCGAATTCTTTGTGGATCTGTGTAATCTGAGGGAAATATGTCTCTCTAATATGGTCATACATTGGGCAGGAGGTTAGGAAGTGCAGCTCAGTTTCCACCTCATTTTGTGGACAGTGAGCACATAGCCTGTCTTCTCTTGAGAGCCATGTCTGGCTACGGCGGCCTTTCTCAATAGCGAGTCTATGCTCACTGAGTCTGTATAGAGTCAAAGCTTTCCTTAATTTTGGGTCAGTCACAGTGGTCAGGTATTCTGCCGCTGTGTACTCTCTGTGTAGGGCCAAATAGCATTATAGTTTGCTCTGTTTTTTTGTTAATTCTTTCCAATGTGTCAAGTAATTATCTTTTTGTTTTCTCATGATTTGGTTGGGTCTAATTGTGCTGCTGTCATGGGGCTCTGTAGGGTGTGTTTGTGTTTGTGAACAGAGCCCCAGGACCAGCTTGCTTTGGGGACTCTTCTCCAGGTTCATCTCTCTGTAGGTGATGGCTTTGTAATGGAAGGTTTGGGAATCGCTTCCTTTTAGGTGGTTATAGAATTTAACGGTTCTTTCTGGATTTTGATAATTAGTGGGTTGATAATTAATTTGATGATTAGCCTAATTCTGCTCTGCATGCATTATTTGGTGTTCTACGTTGTACACGGAGGATATTTTTGCAGAATTCTGCGTGCAGAGTCTCAATTTGGTGTTTATCCCATTTTGTGAAGTCTTGGTTGGTGACCATAAACCATAAAGGGCAATGGGCTCTATGACTGATTCAAATATTTTTAGCCAAATCCTAATTGGTATGTTGAAATTTATGTTCCTTTTGATGGCATAGAATGCCCTTCTTGCCTTGTCTCTCAGATCGTTCACAGATTTGTGGAAGTTACCTGTGGCGCTGATGTTTAGGCCAAGGTATGTATAGTTTTTTGTGTGCTCTAGGGCAACAGTGTCTTGATGGAATTTGTATTTGTGGTCCTGGTGACTGGACCTTGTTTGGAACACCATTATTTTGGTCTTACTGAGATTTACTGTCAGGGCCTAGGTCTGACAGAATCTGTGCATAAGATCTAGGTGCTGCTGTAGGCCCTCCTTGGTTAGTGACAGAAGCACCAGATTATCAGCAAACAGCAGACATTTGACTTCGGATTCTAGTAGGGTGAGGCCGGATGCTGCAGACTTTTCTAGTGCCCGTGCCAATTTGTTGATATATATGTTGAAGAGGGTGGGGCTTAAGCTCAATCCCTGTCTCACCCCACGACCCTGTGTGAAGAAATGTGTGTGTTTTTAGCCAATTTTAACCGCACACTTGTTGTTTGTGTACATGAATTTTATAATGTCGTATGGTTTACCCCCAACACCACTTTCCATCAGTTTGTATAGCAGACTCTCATGCCAAATTGAGTCAAAAGCTTTTTTTGAAATCAACAAAGCATGAGAAGACTTTGCCTTTGTTTTGGTTTGTTTGGTTGTCAATTAGGGTGTGCAGGGTGAATACATGGTCTGTTGTACGGTAATTTGGTAAAAAGCCAATTTGACATTTGCTCAGTACATTGTTTTCATTGAGGAAATGTACGAGTCTGCTGTTAATGATAATGCAGAGGATTTTCCCAAGATTACTGCTGACGCATATTCCACGGTAGTTATCGGGGTCAAATTTGTCTCCACTTTTGTGGATTGTGGTGATCAGTCCTTGGTTCCAAATATTGAGGTCAGTGATAAAGTAGTCTACAGTACTACTGCCAAGAGATGAGCTATAGGTGTACCTACCATAGGAGTCCCCTCGAAGCCTACCATTGACTATGTACATACCCAGCATGCGACAGGGTATGTTGTCATAGTTGTGCCTAGGGGGGCATATGTGGGGGGAATGCTGTCACCTCCAGGCAGGTGTTTGTCCCCCTGTGTGTTGAGGGTGTCAGGTTCTTGTGCGGTTCTGACATTTAGGTCGCCACAGACTAGTACATGTCCATGGGCCTGGAAATGATTGATCTCCCCCTCCAGGATGGAGAAGCTGTCTTCATTAAAGTATGGGGATTCTAGTGGGGGGATATAGGTAGCACACAGGAGGACATTTTACTCTGTTGAGATAATTTCCTTTTGAATTTCTAGCCAAATGTAGAATGTTCCTGTTTTGACTAATTTAATAGAGTGGGTTCGGTCTGATCTATACCAGACTATTATACCCCCTGAGTCTCTGGTAGTGGGGTGGATGGGACTACCAGCTCTCTGTAACCTAGAGGACAACCAGTGGGTTCGGTCTGCTCTATACCAGACTATTATACCCCCTGAGTCTCTGGTAGTGTGGTGGATGGGACGACCAGCTCTCTGTAACCTAGAGGACAACCAGTGGGTTAGGTCTGCTCTATACCAGACTATTATACCCCCTGAGTCTCTGCCCTGTTTCACACCTGGTAGTGTGGTGGATGGGACTACCAGCTCTCTGTAACCTAGAGGACAACCAGTGGGTTCAGTCTGCTCTATACCAGACTATTATACCCCCTGAGTCTCTGGTAGTGTGGTGGATGGGACTACCAGCTCTCTGTAACCTAGAGGACAACCAGTGGGTTCGGTCTGATCTATACCAGACTATTATACCCCCTGAGTCTCTGGTAGTGTGGTGGATGGGACTACCAGCTCTCTGTAACCTAGAGGACAACCAGTGGGTTCCGTCTGCTCTATACCAGACTATTATACCCCCTGAGTCTCTGGTAGTGTGGTGGATGGGACTACCAGCTCTCTGTAACCTAGAGGACAACCAGTGGGTTAGGTCTGATCTATACCAGACTATTATACCCCCTGAGTCTCTGGTAGTGTGGTGGATGGGACTACCAGCTCTCTGTAACCTAGAGGACAACCAGTGGGTTCGGTCTGATCTATACCAGACTATTATACCCCCTGAGTCTCTGGTAGTGTGGTGGATGGGACTACCAGCTCTCTGTAACCTAGAGGACAACCAGTGGGTTAGGTCTGCTCTATACCAGACTATTATACCCCCTGAGTCTCTGGTAGTGTGGTGGATGGGACTACCAGCTCTCTGTAACCTAGAGGACAACCAGTGGGTTCGGTCTGATCTATACCAGACTATTATACCCCCTGAGTCTCTGGTAGTGTGGTGGATGGGACTACCAGCTCTCTGTAACCTAGAGGACAACCAGTGGGTTAGGTCTGATCTATACCAGACTATTATACCCCTGAGTCTCTGGTAGTGTGGTGGATGGGACTACCAGCTCTCTGTAACCTAGAGGACAACCAGTGGGTTCGGTCTGCTCTATACCAGACTATTATACCCCCTGAGTCTCTGGTAGTGTGGTGGATGGGACTACCAGCTCTCTGTAACCTAGAGGACAACCAGTGGGTTCGGTCTGCTCTATACCAGACTATTATACCCCCTGAGTCTCTGGTAGTGTGGTGGATGGGACTACCAGCTCTCTGTAACCTAGAGGACAACCAGTGGGTTCGGTCTGCTCTATACCAGACTATTATACCCCCTGAGTCTCTGGTAGTGTGGTGGATGGGACTACCAGCTCTCTGTAACCTAGAGGACAACCAGTGGGTTCGGTCTGCTCTATACCAGACTATTATACCCCCTGAGTCTCTGGTAGTGTGGTGGATGGGACTACCAGCTCTCTGTAACCTAGAGGACAACCAGTGGGTTAGGTCTGCTCTATACCAGACTATTATACCCCCTGAGTCTCTGGTAGTGTGGTGGATGGGACTACCAGCTCTCTGTAACCTAGAGGACAACCAGTGGGTTCGGTCTGCTCTATACCAGACTATTATACCCCCTGAGTCTCTGGTAGTGTGGTGGATGGGACTACCAGCTCTCTGTAACCTAGAGGGCAACCAGTGGGTTCGGTCTGTTCCATACCAGACTATTATACCCCCTGAGTCTCTGGTAGTGTGGTGGATGGGACTACCAGCTCTCTGTAACCTAGAGGACAACCAGTGGGTTCGGTCTGATCTATACCAGACTATTATACCCCCTGAGTCTCTGGTAGTGTGGTGGATGGGACTACCAGCTCTCTGTAACCTAGAGGACAACCAGTGGGTTCGGTCTGATCTATACCAGACTATTATACCCCCTGAGTCTCTGGTAGTGTGGTGGATGGGACTCCCAGCTCTCTGTAACCTAGAGGACAACCAGTGGGTTAGGTCTGATCTATACCAGACTATTATACCCCCTGAGTCCCTGGTAGTGTGGTGGATGGGACTACCAGCTCTCTGTAACCTAGAGGACAACCAGTGGGTTCAGTCTGATCTATACCAGACTATTATACCCCCTGAGTCTCTGGTAGTGTGGTGGATGGGACTCCCAGCTCTCTGTAACCTAGAGGACAACCAGTGGGTTCGGTCTGATCTATACCAAACTATTATACCCCCTGAGTGTCTGGTAGTGTGGTGGATGGGACTCCCAGCTCTCTGTAACCTAGAGGACAACCAGTGGGTTCGGTCTGCTCTATACCAGACTATTATACCCCCTGAGTCTCTGGTAGTGTGGTGGATGGGACTCCCAGCTCTATGTAACCTAGAGGACAACCAGTGGGTTAGGTCTGCTCTATACCAGACTATTATACCCCCTGAGTCTCTGGTAGTGTGGTGGATGGGACTACCAGCTCTCTGTAACCTAGAGGACAACCAGTGGGTTAGGTCTGCTCTATACCAGACTATTATACCCCCTGAGTCTCTGGTAGTGTGGTGGATGGGACTACCAGCTCTCTGTAACCTAGAGGACAACCAGTGGGTTAGGTCTGCTCTATACCAGACTATTATACCCCCTGAGTCTCTGGTAGTGTGGTGGATGGGACTCCCAGCTCTCTGTAACCTAGAGGACAACCAGTGGGTCCATCTCCTCTATACCACCCACCTGGTAGTGGGGTGGATGGGACTACCAGCTCTCTGTAACCTAGAGGACAACCAGTGGGTCCATCTCCTCTATACCACCCACCTGGTAGTGTGGTGGATGGGACTACCAGCTCTCTGTAACCTAGAGGACAACCAGTGGGTCCATCTCCTCTATACCACCCACCTGGTAGTGTGGTGGATGGGACTACCAGCTCTCTGTAACCTAGAGGACAACCAGTGGGTTCGGTCTGATCTATACCAGACTATTATACCCCCTGAGTCTCTGGTAGTGTGGTGGATGGGACTACCAGCTCTCTGTAACCTAGAGGACAACCAGTGGGTTCGGTCTGCTCTATACCAGACTATTATACCCCCTGAGTCTCTGGTAGTGTGGTGGATGGGACTACCAGCTCTCTGTAACCTAGAGGACAACCAGTGGGTTCGGTCTGCTCTATACCAGACTATTATACCCCCTGAGTCTCTGGTAGTGTGGTGGATGGGACTACCAGCTCTCTGTAACCTAGAGGACAACCAGTGGGTTCGGTCTGCTCTATACCAGACTATTATACCCCTGAGTCTCTGGTAGTGTGGTGGATGGGACAACCAGCTCTCTGTAACCTAGAGGACAACCAGTGGGTTCGGTCTGCTCTATACCAGACTATTATACCCCCTGAGTCTCTGGTAGTGTGGTGGATGGGACTACCAGCTCTCTGTAACCTAGAGGACAACCAGTGGGTTAGGTCTGCTCTATACCAGACTATTATACCCCCTGAGTCTCTGGTAGTGTGGTGGATGGGACTCCCAGCTCTCTGTAACCTAGAGGACAACTAGTGGGTTCGGTCTGCTCTATACCAGACTATTATACCCCCTGAGTCTCTGCCCTGTTTCACACCTGGTAGTGTGGTGGATGGGACTACCAGCTCTCTGTAACCTAGAGGACAACCAGTGGGTTAGGTCTGCTCTATACCAAACTATTATACCCCCTGAGTCTCTGGTAGTGTGGTGGATGGGACTACCAGCTCTCTGTAACCTAGAGGACAACCAGTGGGTTCGGTCTGCTCTATACCAGACTATTATACCCCCTGAGTCTCTGGTAGTGTGGTGGATGGGACTACCAGCTCTCTGTAACCTAGAGGACAACCAGTGGGTTCGGTCTGATCTATACCAAACTATTATACCCCCTGAGTCTCTGGTAGTGTGGTGGATGGGACTACCAGCTCTCTGTAACCTAGAGGACAACCAGTGGGTTCGGTCTGCTCTATACCAAACTATTATACCCCCTGAGTCTCTGGTAGTGTGGTGGATGGGACTACCAGCTCTCTGTAACCTAGAGGACAACCAGTGGGTTCGGTCTGATCTATACCAAACTATTATACCCCCTGAGTCTCTGGTAGTGTGGTGGATGGGACTACCAGCTCTCTGTAACCTAGAGGACAACCAGTGGGTTCCGTCTGCTCTATACCAAACTATTATACCCCCTGAGTCTCTGGTAGTGTGGTGGATGGGACTACCAGCTCTCTGTAACCTAGAGGACAACCAGTGGGTTCGGTCTGCTCTATACCAGACTATTATACCCCCTGAGTCTCTGGTAGTGTGGTGGATGGGACTACCAGCTCTCTGTAACCTAGAGGACAACCAGTGGGTTCGGTCTGATCTATACCAGACTATTATACCCCCTGAGTCTCTGGTAGTGTGGTGGATGGGACTCCCAGCTCTCTGTAACCTAGAGGACAACCAGTGGGTTCCGTCTGCTCTATACCAGACTATTATACCCCCTGAGTCTCTGGTAGTGTGGTGGATGGGACTCCCAGCTCTCTGTAACCTAGAGGACAACCAGTGGGTTAGGTCTGCTCTATACCAGACTATTATACCCCCTGAGTCTCTGCCCTGTTTCACACCTGGTAGTGTGGTGGATGGGACTCCCAGCTCTCTGTAACCTAGAGGACAACCAGTGGGTTCGGTCTGCTCTATACCAGATTAGCATACCCCCTGAGTCTCTGGTAGTGTGGTGGATGGGACTCCCAGCTCTCTGTAACCTAGAGGACAACCAGTGGGTTCGGTCTGCTCTATACCAGACTATTATACCCCCTGAGTCTCTGGTAGTGTGGTGGATGGGACTACCAGCTCTCTGTAACCTAGAGGACAACCAGTGGGTTAGGTCTGCTCTATACCAGACTATTATACCCCCTGAGTCTCTGGTAGTGTGGTGGATGGGACTCCCAGCTCTCTGTAACCTAGAGGACAACCAGTGGGTTAGGTCTGCTCTATACCAGACTATTATACCCCCTGAGTCTCTGGTAGTGTGGTGGATGGGACTCCCAGCTCTCTGTAACCTAGAGGACAACCAGTGGGTTAGGTCTGATCCATACCAGACTATTATACCCCCTGAGTCTCTGCCCTGTTTCACACCTGGTAGTGGGGTGGATGGGACTACCAGCTCTCTGTAACCTAGAGGTCAACCAGTGGGTTCGGTCTGCTCTATACCAAATTAGCATATCCCCTGAGTCTCTTCCCTGTTTCACACCTGGTAGTGGGGTGGATGGGACTACCAGCTCTCTGTAACCTAGAGGTCAACCAGTGGGTTCGGTCTGCTCTATACCAAATTAGCATATCCCCTGAGTCTCTTCCCTGTTTCACACCTGGTAGTGGGGTGGATGGGACTACCAGCTCTCTGTAACCTAGAGGTCAACCAGTGGGTTCGGTCTGCTCTATACCAGACTATTATACCCCCTGAGTCTCTTCCCTGTTTCACACCTGGTAGTGTGGTGGATGGGACTACCAGCTCTCTGTAACCTAGAGGACAACCAGTGGGTTCGGTCTGCTCTATACCAGACTATTATACCCCTGAGTCTCTGCCCTGTTTCACACCTGGTAGTGTGGTCGATGGGACTCCCAGCTCTCTGTAACCTAGAGGTCAACCAGTGGGTTCGGTCTGATCTATACCAAACTATTATACCCCCTGAGTCTCTGCCCTGTTTCACACCTGGTAGTGTGGTGGATGGGACTCCCAGCTCTCTGTAACCTAGAGGACAACCAGTGGGTCCATCTCCTCTATACCACCCACCTGGTAGTGTGGTGGATGGGACTACCAGCTCTCTGTAACCTAGAGGACAACCAGTGGGTCCATCTCCTCTATACCACCCACCTGGTAGTGTGGTGGATGGGACTACCAGCTCTCTGTAACCTAGAGGACAACCAGTGGGTCCATCTCCTCTATACCACCCACCTGGTAGTGTGGTGGATGGGACTACCAGCTCTCTGTAACCTAGAGGACAACCAGTGGGTCCATCTCCTCTATACCACCCACCTGGTAGTGTGGTGGATGGGACTACCAGCTCTCTGTAACCTAGAGGACAACCAGTGGGTCCATCTCCTCTATACCACCCACCTGGTAGTGTGGTGGATGGGACTACCAGCTCTCTGTAACCTAGAGGACAACCAGTGGGTCCATCTCCTCTATACCACCCACCTGGTAGTGTGGTGGATGGGACTCCCAGCTCTCTGTAACCTAGAGGACAACCAGTGGGTCCATCTCCTCTATACCACCCACCTGGTAGTGTGGTGGATGGGACTCCCAGCTCTCTGTAACCTAGAGGACAACCAGTGGGTCCGTCTCCTCTATACCACCCACCTGGTAGTGTGGTGGATGGGACTCCCAGCTCTCTGTAACCTAGAGGACAACCAGTGTGTCCATCTCCTCTATACCACCCACCTGGTAGTGTGGTGGATGGGACTCCCAGCTCTCTGTAACCTAGAGGACAACCAGTGGGTCCATCTCCTCTATATCACCCACCTGGTAGTGTGGTGGATGGGACTCCCAGCTCTCTGTAACCTAGAGGGCAACCAGTGGGTCCATCTCCTCTATACCACCCACCTGGTAGTGTGGTGGATGGGACTACCAGCTCTCTGTAACCTAGAGGGCAACCAGTGGGTCCATCTCCTCTATACCACCCACCTGGTAGTGTGGTGGATGGGACTACCAGCTCTCTGTAACCTAGAGGGCAACCAGTGGGTCCATCTCCTCTATACCACCCACCTGGTAGTGTGGTGGATGGGACTACCAGCTCTCTGTAACCTAGAGGACAACCAGTGGGTCCATCTCCTCTATACCACCCACCTGGTAGTGTGGTGGATGGGACTACCAGCTCTCTGTAACCTAGAGGGCAACCAGTGGGTCTGTCTCCTCTATACAAGGTTTCTTGCATGATGACAATGTCTCTATTACCGATTTCTTTGGTGAAGTCCGGGTTCCTGCTCTTTAGGCCAAAGGCAGATGACCTCCGGCCTTGGATATTCCAGGATGATATAGTGAAGGCTTTTTGTTCCATAGAGTGTCCAATGTTGTTGGTCGTGATTTGGCCTCAGGCCAGTAAGTGTGAGCAGAGCCTGCTGAGCATCTGGTACATGCCAGTGGCTTGGGCGAGTGTAAGAGTGGGGGTTGGGACTGTTTGCCCGCTCACTACCTGGGCGTATGTGTGGCTTCCATGTTGAGGCCCTCTTTGCGGGGGTGGGGTGTATGGGGTGGGCAGGAGTGGCATAGGTTTGATCTGATTGGGCCTAAATGGGGTGTGGGCATGGTTGATGTTGGGGGGGGGGGTGTTGATTGGTTGGGGTGGGGGTGTGGATGAGTCTGGGGGTGCTGTGGTCTGTATGTAATTCCTCTTGGCATGGGTCCTCTATGTGTAGGTCCAAGGGGGGTCCTGCAAGTCTGGGAGAGTGTCTCGCTGGTCTGGGTGGGGTGTCTATTGATCTGTTGCTCCTGTGTGAAGTGTTGGAGCTACGTTTGAGAGCGATGTCCTTTAGACTTCGGGCAAAGGTGGGCACTGCTGCCTTGTAGAGGTGGACCTGGTCATAGAGGCTGTTCAAGTCCAGGTTGGAGTGGTGGGCCAGGAAAACATCTGGTTTTGAGGCACAGTCACGGGAAATACTTGCGTTTACCCGCTGTATTGTGGCAGGGTGGAATTCTTTTCGTGGTAGCAGGGTGGAGATAACCACTTGTGCGTTGGGGAAAGTAGAAGAAGCCTTTTCAATCACTCCCTTCAGTGTTCTGGCCACCCTGTCCTGCTGTGCTCTCAGGTTGTTTGTGCCTGTGTGTATTATTATGTGGCTGGGTGAGCCTAGTTGGGCCTCAGACAGAAGGTCGAGGGCGCTGGGTGTTTGGACACCAGAGTTTAGACACATTGTGTTTGGGAAAAAGTTTTTTTCTTCTATATATTTCCCATTTGCGTCCATAAGTAGTAAAATCTGTCTTGTGTTTGTCCTCAGTGGGTGTGGGGGGGTTGTCAGAAGGGCTATCAGGGTGGCTGACAGTGGGGGTGCTCAGAGGGGGTGATAGCCGCTGGGCTTGGGGTTCTTCAATTGTCTGTTCTGCTGTGATGTCGACTCTATGGTCAGGGTCTGGTGTGGACTGTTCTGCTGTGGTGTCGAGACTTTTGTCGGGTGCTGAGGTGGGCTGTTCTGCTGGCTTCTCTGTGGGTTTGGCCACCTCTCTAGTGGGTTGTTCTCTGTCACACGCCGTCCCCCTCAACCTCTCCTCCGTCCCCCTCACCCTCTCCTCCATCCCCCTCAACCTCTCCTCCATCCCCCTCAACCTCTCCTCCACCAGCAGTCTGATCCTCTCCTCTAGTGCTCTGTTCTTCTCCTGCTCCTGCTCTTTCTACTGTTGTAGTTGTCTCACCACTGTCCAGAGTGCACTGTCTCTGTCTCTCTGTCTCTCTCTGTCTCTATCTATCTATCTATCTATCTCTCTCTCTCTCCCTGTCTCTCTCTCTCTCTCCCTGTCTCTCTCTCTGTCTCTCTCTATCTCTCTCTCTCTCTGTCTCTCTCTCTCTCTGCGCTATCTGTCAGCTTCACAATGAAACATTTTGTCAAAATGGAAGAATCTTCACTTCTGTCAAAGTTTTATATTTAGACTCCATTTACTTTTCTTTCTCTCTTTTCTAGGCATTTCTCTATCATCTCTTAGTCACTAGTGTAGCGTAGTCTAAGGTAGGATATTGTAGTTTAGGGTAGTCTAAGGTAGGATATTGTGTTGTAGTATAGATCTAGGGTAGGATAGTGTAGTGTAGCGTAGTCTAAGGTAGGATATTGTAGTATAGTGTAGGGGAGGTGTAGGGTAAGATAGTGTAGGGTAGTGTAGGTATAGGGTAGGATATTTACATTTACATTTAAGTCATTTAGCAGACGCTCTTATCCAGAGCAACTTACAAATATTGTGTTGTAGTGGAGGTCTAGGGTAGGATATTGTAGTGTAGGGTAGTCTAAGGTAGGATATTGAAGTGTAGAGTAGGTGTAGGGTAATGTAATGCAGTGTAGTGTAGGTGTAGTGTAGTGTAGGTGTAGGGTAGTGTAGTGTAGGGTAGTGTAGGTGTAGGGTAATGTAGTGTAGGGTAAGTGTAGAGTAATGTAATGCAGTGTAGGGTAGGTGTAGGGTAGGGTAATGTGATGTAGGGTAATGTAATGTAGTGTAGTGTAGATGAAGGGTAATGTAGTGTCGTGAAGGGTAGGTGTAGTGTAGTGTAGTGTAATGTAATGTAGTGGAGTGTAGGTGTAGGTGTAGGGTAGTGTAGTGTAGGTGTAGGGTAATGTAGTGTTGTGTTGGGTAATGTAAAGTAGGTGTAGGGTAATGTAGAGTGGTGTAGGGTAATGTAATGCAGAGTAGGGTAGGTGTAGGGTGTAGGGTAATGTAGAGGGAGGATGTAGGGTAATGTAGAGGGAGGATATTGTAGTTTAATGTAGGGTAGGTGTAGGGTAACGTAATGCAGTGTAGGCTAGGTGTAGGGTAATGTAGTGTAGTGTAGATTAGGTGTAGGGTAATGTAGTGTATGGTAGGTGTAGGGTAGTGCAGTGTAGGTGTAGGGTAATGTAGTGCCGTGTTGTGTAGGTGTAGGGTAATGTAGTATAGGGTAGGTGTAGGGTAGTGCAGTGTAAGGTAGGTGTAGGGTAATGCAATGCAGTGTCGGGTAGTGTCGTGTCGTGTAGGTGGAGGGTAGTGCAGTGTAGGTGTAGGGTAATGTAGTGTTGTGTAGGTGTAGGGTAATGCAATGCAGTGTAGTGTAGTGTAGTGTAGGTGTAGGGTAATGTAGTGTCGTGTAGGTGTAGGGTAATGTAGTGTAGGGTAGGTGTAAGGTAGTGTAGTGTAGTGTAGGGTAGGTGTAGGGTAATGTAGTGGAGTCTAGGGTAGGTGTAGGGTAATGCAATGCAGTGTAGGGTAGTGTTTGTGTAGTGTAGGTGTAGGGTAATGCAATGCAGTGTAGCGTAGTGTAGTGTAGGTGTAGGTGTAGGGTCATGTAATGTAGTGTAGGTGTAGGGAAATGTAGTGTAGTGTAGGGAAGGTGTAGGGTAATGCAATGCAGTGTAGTGTAGTGTAGTGTAGGTGTAGGTGTAGGGTAATGTAATGTAGTGTAGGGTAATGTAGTGTAGTGTAGGTGTAGGGTAATGTAATGTAGTGTAGGTGTAGGGTAGTGTGGTGTCGTGTAGATGTAGGGTAATGTAGAGTCGTGTAGATGTAGGGCAATGTAGTGTCGTGTAGGGTAATGTAGTGTACTGTAGGGTAATGTAGTGTAGGCTAATGTAGTGTGGTGTATGTGTAGGGTAATGTAATGTAGGGTAGGTGTAGGGTCATGTAGTGTACGGTAAGGTAGTGTAGTGTAGGTGTAGGGTAATGTAGTGTAAGGCAGTGTAGTGTAGTGTAGGTGTAGGGTAATGTAGTGTGGTGTAGCCTAGGTGTAGTGTAATGTAGGGTAGGTGAATGGTAATGTAGTGTGAGGTAATGTAGTGTAGTGTAGGTGTAGGGTAAAGTAATGTAGTGTAGGTGTAGGGTAATGTAGTGTAAGGGAATGTAGTGTAGTGCAGTGTATGTGTAGGGTAATGTAAGGTAATGCAGTGTATGTGTAGTGTAGGGTAATGTAGTGTAGTGTATGGTAATGTAGTGTAGGGCAGTGTATGGTAATGTAGTGTATTGTATGTGTATGGTAATGTATCATATGGTAGGTGTAGGGTAATGTAGTGTAGGGTAATGAAGTGTATGGTAGTGTATGGTAATGTAGTGTGGTGTACCATTAACAGCCTATCAAAGAGCTTAATGATTACAGATGTGAGTGCTACAGGGAGTTATTCATTGGTGGACGCCTTAAAACGTGTGGGGATTACAGACTGGGACAAGGAGAGGTTGTACATTACAGACTGGGACAAGGAGAGGTTGAACATTACAGACTGGGACAAGGAGAGGATGAACATTACAGACTGGGACAAGGAGAGGTTGAACATTACAGACTGGGACAAGGAGAGAGGTTGAACACACAGACTGGGACAAGGAGAGGCTTGAACATTACAGACTGGGACAAGGAGAGGTTGAACATTACAGACTGGGACAAGGAGAGGTTGTACATTACAGACTGGGACAAGGAGAGGTTGTACATTACAGACTGGGACAAGGAGAGGTTGTACATTACAGACTGGGACAAGGAGAGGTTGAACATTACAGACTGGGACAAGGAGAGGTTGAACATTACAGACTGGGACAAGGAGAGGTTGTACATTACAGACTGGGACAAGGAGAGGATAAACATTACAGACTGGGACAAGGAGAGGTTGAACATTACAGACTGGGACAAGGAGAGGTTGTACATTACAGACTGGGACAAGGAGAGGTTGTACATTACAGACTGGGACAAGGAGAGTTGAAACATTACAGACTGGGATAAGGAGAGGTTGAACATTACAGACTGGGACAAGGAGAGGTTGAACATTACAGACTGGGACAAGGAGAGGTTGAACATTACAGACTGGGACAAGGAGAGGTTGTACATTACAGACTGGGACAAGGAGAGGTTGTACATTACAGACTGGGACAAGGAGAGGTTGAACATTACAGACTGGGACAAGGAGAGGTTGAACATAGGGACAAGGAGAGGTTGTACATTACAGACTGGGACAAGGAGAGGTTGAACATTACAGACTGGGACAAGGAGAGTTGAACATTACAGACTGGGACAAGGAGAGGTTGAACATAGGGACAAGGGGAGAGGTTGTACATTACAGACTGGGACAAGGAGAGGTTGAACATTACAGACTGGGACAAGGAGAGGTTGTACATTACAGACTGGGACAAGGAGAGGTTGAACATTACAGACTGGGACAAGGAGAGGTTGAACATTACACAAGACTGGGACAAGGAGAGGTTGAACATTACAGACTGGGACAAGGAGAGGTTGAACATTACAGACTGGGACAAGGAGAGGTTGAGGTTGTACATTACAGACTGGGACAAGGAGAGGTTGAACATTACAGACTGGGACAAGGAGAGGTTGAACATTACAGACTGGGACAAGGAGAGGTTGAACATTACAGACTGGGACAAGGAGAGAGTTGAACATTACAGACTGGGACAAGGAGAGGTTGTACATTACAGACTGGGACAAGGAGAGGTTGAACATTACAGACTGGGACAAGGAGAGGTTGAACATTACAGACTGGGACAAGGAGAGGTTGAACATTACAGACTGGGACAAGGAGAGGTTGAACATTACAGACTGGGAAAAGGAGAGGTTGAACATTAGACTGGGACTGGGACAAGAGAGGTTGAAGAGGGAGAGGTTGAACATTACAGACTGGGACAAGGAGAGTTGAACATTACAGACTGGGACAAGGAGAGGTTGAACATAGGGACAAGGAGAGGTTGTACATTACAGACTGGGACAAGGAGAGGTTGAACATTACAGACTGGGACAAGGAGAGGTTGAACATTACAGACTGGGACAAGGAGAGGTTGAACATAGGGACAAGGAGAGGTTGTACATTACAGACTGGGACAAGGAGAGGTTGAACATTACAGACTGGGACAAGGAGAGGTTGTACATTACAGACTGGGACAAGGAGAGGTTGAACATTACAGACTGGGACAAGGAGAGGTTGAACATTACAGACTGGGACAAGGAGAGTTGAACATTACAGACTGGGACAAGGAGAGGTTGAACATTACAGACTGGGACAAGGAGAGGTTGAACATTACAGACTGGGACAAGGAGAGGTTGAACATTACAGACTGGGACAAGGAGAGGTTGAACATTACAGACTGGGACAAGGAGAGGTTGAACATTAGACTGGGACAAGGAGAGGTTGAACATTACAGACTGGGACAAGGAGAGGTTGAACATTACAGACTGGGACAAGGAGAGGATGGACATTACAGACTGGGACAAGGAGAGGTTGAACATTACAGACTGGGACAAGGAGAGGTTGAACATTACAGACTGGGACAAGGAGAGGTTGAACATTACAGACTGGGACAAGGAGAGGTTGAACATTACAGACTGGGACAAGGAGAGGTTGAACATTACAGACTGGGACAAGGAGAGGTTGAACATTACAGACTGGGACAAGGAGAGGTTGAACATTACAGACTGGGACAAGGAGAGGTTGAACATTACAGACTGGGACAAGGAGAGGTTGAACATTACAGACTGGGACAAGGAGAGGTTGAACATTACAGACTGGGACAAGGAGAGGTTGAACATTACAGACTGGGACAAGGAGAGGTTGAACATTACAGACTGGGACAAGGAGAGGTTGAACATTACAGACTGGGACAAGGAGAGGTTGAACATTACAGACTGGGACAAGGAGAGGTTGAACATTACAGACTGGGACAAGGAGAGGTTGAACATTACAGACTGGGACAAGGAGAGGATGAACATTACAGACTGGGACAAGGAGAGGTTGAACATTACAGACTGGGACAAGGAGAGGTTGAACAGACTTTGAACATTACAGACTGGGACAAGGAGAGGTTGAACATTACAGACTGGGACAAGGAGAGGTTGAACATTACAGACTGGGACAAGGAGAGGTTGAACATTACAGACTGGGACAAGGAGAGGTTGAACATTACAGACTGGGACAAGGAGAGGTTGTACATTACAGACTGGGACAAGGAGAGGATGAACATTACAGACTGGGACAAGGAGAGGTTGAACATTACAGACTGGGACAAGGAGAGGTTGAACATTACAGACTGGGACAAGGAGAGGTTGAACATTACAGACTGGGACAAGGAGAGGTTGAACATTACAGACTGGGACAAGGAGAGGTTGTACATTAGACTGGGACAAGGAGAGGATGAACATTACAGACTGGGACAAGGAGAGATGGGAACATTACAGACTGGGACAAGGAGAGGTTGAACATTACAGACTGGGACAAGGAGAGGTTGTACATTACAGACTGGGACAAGGAGAGGTTGAACATTACAGACTGGGACAAGGAGAGGTTGAACATTACAGACTGGGACAAGGAGAGGTTGTTACAGACTTACAGACTGGGACAAGGAGAGGTTGTACATTACAGACTGGGACAAGGAGAGGGTTGAACATTACAGACTGGGACAAGGAGAGGTTGAACATTACAGACTGGGACAAGGAGAGGTTGTACATTACAGACTGGGACAAGGAGAGGTTTTACATTACAGACTGGGACAAGGAGAGGTTGTACATTACAGACTGGGACAAGGAGAGGTTGAACATTACAGACTGGGACAAGGAGAGGTTGAACATTACAGACTGGGACAAGGAGAGGTTGTACATTACAGACTGGGACAAGGAGAGGTTGTACATTACAGACTGGGACAAGGAGAGGTTGAACATTACAGACTGGGACAATGAGAGGTTGAACATTACAGACTGGGACAAGGAGAGGTTGTACATTACAGACTGGGACAAGGAGAGGTTGAACATTACAGACTGGGACAAGGAGAGGTTGAACAATACAGACTGGGACAAGGAGAGGTTGAACATTACAGACTGGGACAAGGAGAGGTTGAACATTACAGACTGGGACAAGGAGAGGTTGAACATTACAGACTGGGAGAGGGTTGAACATTACAGACTGGGACAAGGAGAGGTTGAACAATACAGACTGGGACAAGGAGAGGTTGAACATTACAGACTGGGACAAGGGGACAAGGAGAGGTTGAACAATACAGACTGGGACAAGGAGGATGAACATTACAGACTGGGACAAGGAGAGGTTGTACATTACAGACTGGGACAAGGAGAGGTTGAACATTACAGACTGGGACAAGGAGAGGTTGTACATTACAGACTGGGACAAGGACAAGGAGGTTGTACATTACAGACTGGGACAAGGAGGGTTGTACATTACAGACTGGGACAAGGAGAGGTTGTACATTACAGACTGGGACAAGGAGAGGTTGTACATTACAGACTGGGACAAGGAGAGGTTGAACATTACAGACTGGGACAAGGAGAGGTTGTATATTACAGACTGGGAGAGGTTGAACATTACAGACTGGGACAAGGAGAGGTTGAACATTACAGACTGGGACAAGGAGAGGTTGAACATTACAGACTGGGACAAGGAGAGGTTGAACATTACGGACTGGGACAAGGAGAGGTTGAACATTACAGACTGGGACAAGGAGAGGTTGAACATTACAGACTGGGAGAGGTTGAACATTACAGACTGGGACAAGGAGAGGATGAACATTACAGACTGGGACAAGGAGAGGTTGTACATTACAGACTGGGACAAGGAGAGGTTGTACATTACAGACTGGGACAAGGAGAGGTTGAACATTACAGACTGGGAGAGGTTGAACATTACAGACTGGGACAAGGAGAGGTTGAACATTACAGACTGGGAGAGGTTGAACATTACAGACTGGGACAAGGAGAGGTTGTACATTACAGACTGGGACAAGGAGAGGTTGAACATTACAGACTGGGACAAGGAGAGGTTGAACATTACAGACTGGGACAAGGAGAGGATGAACATTACAGACTGGGACAAGGAGAGGTTGTACATTACAGACTGGGACAAGGAGAGGTTGAACATTACAGACTGGGACAAGGAGAGGTTGTACATTACAGACTGGGACAAGGAGAGGTTGTACATTACTGACTGGGACAAGGAGAGGTTGAACATTACAGACTGGGACAAGGAGGTTGAACATTACAGACTGGGACAAGGAGGATGAACATTACAGACTGGGACAAGGAGAGGTTGAACATTACAGACTGGGACAAGGAGAGGTTGAACATTACAGACTGGGACAAGGAGAGGTTGAACATTACAGACTGGGACAAGGAGAGGTTGAACATTACAGACTGGGACAAGGAGAGGTTGTACATTACAGACTGGGACAAGGAGAGGTTGTACATTACAGACGGGGACAAGGAGAGGTTGAACATTACAGACTGGGACAAGGAGAGGTTGAACATTACAGACTGGGACAAGGAGAGGTTGAACATTACAGACTGGGACAAGGAGAGGTTGAACATTACAGACTGGGACAAGGAGGTTGAACATTACAGACTGGGACAAGGAGAGGTTGAACATTACAGACTGGGACAAGGAGAGGATGAACATTACAGACTGGGACAAGGAGAGGTTGAACATTACAGACTGGGACAAGGAGAGGTCGAACATTACAGACTGGGACAAGGAGAGGTCGAACATTACAGACTGGGACAAGGAGAGGATGAACATTACAGACTGGGACAAGGAGAGGTTGTACATTACAGACTGGGACAAGGAGAGGTTGAACATTACGGACTGGGACAAGGAGAGGTTGAACATTACAGACTGGGACAAGGAGAGGATGAACATTACAGACGGGGACAAGGAGAGGTTGAACATTACAGACTGGGACAAGGAGAGGTTGAACATTACAGACTGGGACAAGGAGAGGTTGTACATTACAGACTGGGACAAGGAGAGGTTGAACATTACAGACTGGGAGAGGTTGAACAATACAGACTGGGACAAGGAGAGGTTGTACATTACAGACTGGGACAAGGAGAGGTTGAACATTACAGACTGGGACAAGGAGAGGATGAACATTACAGACGGGGACAAGGAGAGGTTGAACATTACAGACTGGGACAAGGAGAGGTTGAACATTACAGACTGGGACAAGGAGAGGTTGTACATTACAGACTGGGACAAGGAGAGGTTGAACATTACAGACTGGGAGAGGTTGAACAATACAGACTGGGACAAGGAGAGGTTGTACATTACAGACTGGGACAAGGAGAGGTTGTACATTAGACTGGGACAAGGAGAGGTTGTACATTACAGACTGGGACAAGGAGAGGTTGAACATTACAGACTGGGACAAGGAGAGGTTGTACATTAGACTGGGACAAGGAGAGGTTGTACATTACAGACTGGGACAAGGAGAGGTTGTACATTACAGACTGGGACAAGGAGAGGTTGTACATTACAGACTGGGACAAGGAGAGGTTGTACATTACAGACTGGGACAAGGAGAGGTTGTACATTAGACTGGGACAAGGAGAGGTTGAACATTACAGACTGGGACAAGGAGAGGTTGAACATTACAGACTGGGACAAGGAGAGGTTGTACATTACAGACTGGGACAAGGAGAGGTTGTACATTACAGACTGGGACAAGGAGAGGTTGTACATTACAGACTGGGACAAGGAGAGGTTGAACATTACAGACTGGGACAAGGAGAGGTTGAACATTACAGACTGGGACATTACAGACTGGGACAAGGAGAGGTTGAACATTACAGACTGGGACAAGGAGAGGTTGAACATTACAGACTGGGACAAGGAGAGTTGAACATTACAGACTGGGACAAGGAGAGGTTGAACATTACAGACTGGGACAAGGAGAGGTTGAACATTACAGACTGGGACAAGGAGAGGTTGAACATTACAGACTGGGACAAGGAGAGGTTGAACATTACAGACTGGGACAAGGAGAGGTTGTACATTACAGACTGGGACAAGGAGAGGTTGTACATTACAGACTGGGACAAGGAGAGGTTGAACATTACAGACTGGGACAAGGAGAGGTTGAACATTACAGACTGGGAGAGGTTGAACATTACAGACTGGGACAAGGAGAGGTTGAACATTACAGACTGGGACAAGGAGAGGTTGAACATTACAGACTGGGACAAGGAGAGGTTGAACATTACAGACTGGGACAAGGAGAGGTTGAACATTACAGACTGGGACAAGGAGAGGTTGAACATTACAGACTGGGACAAGGAGAGGTTGAACATTACAGACTGGGAGAGGTTGTACATTACAGACTGGGACAAGGAGAGGTTGAACATTACAGACTGGGACAAGGAGAGGTTGAACATTACAGACTGGGACAAGGAGAGGTTGTACATTACAGACTGGGACAAGGAGAGGTTGAACATTACAGACTGGGACAAGGAGAGGTTGAACATTACAGACTGGGACAAGGAGAGGTTGAACATTACAGACTGGGACAAGGAGAGGTTGAACATTACAGACTGGGACAAGGAGAGGTTGAACATTACAGACTGGGACAAGGAGAGGTTGAACATTACAGACTGGGACAAGGAGAGGTTGAACATTACAGACTGGGACAAGGAGAGGTTGTACATTACAGACTGGGACAAGGAGAGGTTGTACATTACAGACTGGGACAAGGAGAGGTTGAACATTATAGACTGGGACAAGGAGAGGTTGTACATTACAGACTGGGACAAGGAGAGGTTGAACATTACAGACTGGGACAAGGAGAGGTTGAACATTACAGACTGGGACAAGGAGAGGTTGTACATTACAGACTGGGACAAGGAGAGGTTGAACATTACAGACTGGGACAAGGAGAGGTTGTACATTACAGACTGGGATAAGGAGAGGTTGAACATTACAGACTGGGACAAGGAGAGGTTGTACATTACAGACTGGGACAAGGAGAGGATGAACATTACAGACTGGGACAAGGAGAGGTTGTACATTACAGACTGGGACAAGGAGAGGTTGAACATTACAGACTGGGACAAGGAGAGGTTGAACATTACAGACAGGGACAAGGAGAGGTTGAACATTACAGACTGGGACAAGGAGAGGTTGAACATTACAGACTGGGAGAGGTTGTACATTACAGACTGGGACAAGGAGAGGTTGAACATTACAGACTGGGACAAGGAGAGGTTGAACATTACAGACTGGGACAAGGAGAGGTTGAACATTACAGACTGGGACAAGGAGAGGTTGAACATTACAGACTGGGACAAGGAGAGGTTGTACATTACAGACTGGGACAAGGAGAGGTTGAACATTACAGACTGGGACAAGGAGAGGTTGTACATTACAGACTGGGACAAGGAGAGGTTGAACATTACAGACTGGGACAAGGAGAGGTTGAACATTACAGACTGGGACAAGGAGAGGTTGAACATTACAGACTGGGACAAGGAGAGGTTGTACATTACAGACTGGGACAAGGAGAGGTTGAACATTACAGACTGGGACAAGGAGAGGTTGAACATTACAGACTGGGACAAGGAGAGGTTGAACATTACAGACTGGGACAAGGAGAGGTTGAACATTACAGACTGGGACAAGGAGAGGTTGTACATTACAGACTGGGACAAGGA
>NW_027014635.1:180351-192851 GCF_036934945.1 Oncorhynchus masou masou | reverse complement strand
CTACCTGTATAGTAATATACCAGTCTACCTGTATAGTAATATACCAGTCTGGTGTAGTAAACTACCTGTATAGTAATATACCAGTCTACCTGTATAGTAATATACCAGTCTAGTGTAGTAAACTACCTGTATAGTAATATACCAGTCTAGTGTAGTAAACTACCTGTATAGTAATATACCAGTCTACCTGTATAGTAATATACCAGTCTAGTGTAGTAAACTACCTGTATAGTAATATACCAGTCTAGTGTAGTAAACTACCTGTATAGTAATATACCAGTCTACCTGCATAGCAATATACCAGTCTACCTGTATAGTAATATACCAGTCTACCTGTGTAGTAATATACCAGTCTACCTGTATAGTAATATACCAGTCTGGTGTAGTAAACTACCTGTATAGTAATATACCAGTCTGGTGTAGTAAACTACCTGTATAGTAATATACCAGTCTGGTGTAGTAAACTACCTGTATAGTAATATACCAGTCTAGTGTAGTAAACTACCTGTATAGTAATATACCAGTCTACCTGCATAGCAATATACCAGTCTACCTGTATAGTAATATACCAGTCTACCTGTGTAGTAATATACCAGTCTACCTGTATAGTAATATACCAGTCTGGTGTAGTAAACTACCTGTATAGTAATATACCAGTCTGGTGTAGTAAACTACCTGTATAGTAATATACCAGTCTGGTGTAGTAAACTACCTGTATAGTAATATACCAGTCTAGTGTAGTAAACTACCTGTATAGTAATATACCAGTCTACCTGTATAGTAATATACCAGTCTACCTGTATAGTAATATACCAGTCTACCTGTATAGTAATATACCAGTCTAGTGTAGTAAACTACCTGTATAGTAATATACCAGTCTACCTGTATAGTAATATACCAGTCTAGTGTAGTAAACTACCTGTATAGTAATATACCAGTCTAGTGTAGTAAACTACATGTATAGTAATATACCAGTCTACCTGTATAGTAATATACCAGTCTAGTGTAGTAAACTACCTGTATAGTAGTATACCAGTCTATCTGTATAGTAATATACCAGTCTACCTGTAAAGTAATATACCAGTCTGGGGTAGTAAACTACCTGTATAGTAATATACCAGTCTACCTGTATAGTAATATACCAGTCTAGTGTAGTAAACTACCTGTATAGTAATATACCAGTCTAGTGTAGTAAACTACCTGTATAGTAATATACCAGTCTACCTGTATAGTAATATAACAGTCTACCTGTATAGTAATATACCAGTCTACCTGTATAGTAATATACCAGTCTAGTGTAGTAAACTACCTGTATAGTAATATACCAGTCTACCTGTATAGTAATATACCAGTCTACCTGTATAGTAATATACCAGTCTACCTGTATAGTAATATACCAGTCTGGTGTAGTAAACTACCTGTATAGTAATATACCAGTCTACCTGTAGAGTAATATACCAGTCTAGTGTAGTAAACTACCTGTATAGTAATATACCAGTCTACCTGTATAGTAATATACCAGTCTACCTGTATAGTAATATACCAGTCTGGTGTAGTAAACTACCTGTATAGTAATATACCAGTCTACCTGTATAGTAATATACCAGTCTACCTGTATAGTAATATACCAGTCTACCTGTATAGTAATATACCAGTCTAGTGTAGTAAACTACCTGTATAGTAATATACCAGTCTACCTGTATAGTAATATACCAGTCTACCTGTATAGTAATATACCAGTCTGGTGTAGTAAACTACCTGTATAGTAATATACCAGTCTACCTGTATAGTAATATACCAGTCTACCTGTATAGTAGTATACCAGTCTAGTGTAGTAAACTACGTGTATAGTAATATACCAGTCTAGTGTAGTAAACTACCTGTATAGTAATATACCAGTCTAGTGTAGTAAACTACCTGTATAGTAATATACCAGTCTAGTGTAGTAAACTACCTGTATAGTAATATACCAGTCTAGTGTAGTAAACTACATGTATAGTAATATACCAGTCTACCTGTATAGTAATATACCAGTCTGATGTAGTAAACTACCTGTATAGTAGTATACCAGTCTACCTGTATAGTAATATACCAGTCTAGTGTAGTAAACTACCTGTATAGTAGTATACCAGTCTACCTGTATAGTAATATACCAGTCTACCTGTAAAGTAATATACCAGTCTGGGGTAGTAAACTACCTGTATAGTAATATACCAGTCTACCTGTATAGTAATATACCAGTCTAGTGTAGTAAACTACCTGTATAGTAATATACCAGTCTAGTGTAGTAAACTACCTGTATAGTAATATACCAGTCTACCTGTATAGTAATATACCAGTCTGGTGTAGTAAACTACCTGTATAGTAATATACCAGTCTACCTGTATAGTAATATACCAGTCTACCTGTATAGTACTATACCAGTCTGGTGTAGTAAACTACCTGTATAGTAATATACCAGTCTAGTGTAGTAAACTACATGTATAGTAATATACCAGTCTAGTGTAGTAAACTACCTGTATAGTAATATACCAGTCTAGTGTAGTAAACTACCTGTATTGTAATATACCAATCTACCTGTATAGTAATATACCAGTCTGGTGTGGTAAACTACTTGTATAGTAATATACCAGTCTACCTGTATAGTAATATACCAGTCTACCTGTATAGTACTATACCAGTCTGGTGTAGTAAACTACCTGTATAGTAATATACCAGTCTAGTGTAGTAAACTACCTGTATAGTAATATACCAGTCTACCTGTATAGTAATATACCAGTCTGGTGTGGTAAACTACTTGTATAGTAATATACCAGTCTACCTGTATAGTAATATACCAGTCTACCTGTATAGTACTATACCAGTCTGGTGTAGTAAACTACCTGTATAGTAGTATACAAGTCTACCTGTATAGTAATATACCAGTCTATTGTAGTAAACTACCTGTATAGTAATATACCAGTCTAGTGTAGTAAACTACCTGTATAGTAATATACCAGTCTACCTGTATAGTAATATACCAGTCTATTGTAGTAAACTACCTGTATAGTAATATACCAGTCTAGTGTAGTAAACTACCTGTATAGTAATATACCAGTCTACCTGTATAGTAATATACCAGTCTACCTGTATAGTAATATACCAGTCTGGTGTAGTAAACTACCTGTATAGTAATATACCAGTCTGGTGTAGTAAACTACCTGTATAGTAATATACCAGTCTGGTGTAGTAAACTACCTGTATAGTAATATACCAGTCTACCTGTATAGTAATATACCAGTCTAGTGTAGTAAACTACCTGTATAGTAATATACCAGTCTACCTGTATAGTAATATACCAGTCTACCTGTATAGTAATATACCAGTCTGGTGTAGTAAACTACCTGTATAGTAGTATACCAGTCTACCTGTATAGTACTATACCAGTCTGGTGTAGTAAACTACCTGTATAGTAATATACCAGTCTGGTGTAGTAAACTACCTGTATAGTAATATACCAGTCTAGTGTAGTAAACTACCTGTATAGTAATATACCAGTCTAGTGTAGTAAACTACCTGTATAGTAATATACCAGTCTAGTGTAGTAAACTACCTATATAGTAATATACCAGTCTAGTGTAGTAAACTACCTGTATAGTAATATACCAGTCTACCTGTATAGTAGTATTCCAGTCTACCTGTATAGTAATATACCAGTCTACCTGTATAGTAATATACCAGTCTAGTGTAGTAAACTACCTGTATAGTAATATACCGGTCTGGTGTAGTAAACTACCTGTATAGTAATAAACCAGTCTACCTGTATAGTAATATACCAGTCTGGTGTAGTAAACTACCTGTATAGTAATATACCAGTCTACCTGTATAGTAATATACCAGTCTACCTGTATAGTAATATACCAGTCTAGTGTGGTAAACTACCTGTATAGTAATATACCAGTCTGGTGTAGTAAACTACCTGTATAGTAGTATACCAGTCTACCTGTATAGTACTATACCTGTCTGGTGTAGTAAACTACCTGTATAGTAATATACCAGTCTGGTGTAGTAAACTACCTGTATAGTAATATACCAGTCTACCTGTATAGTAATATACCAGTCTGGTGTAGTAAACTACCTGTATAGTAATATACCAGTCTAGTGTAGTAAACTACCTGTATAGTAATATACCAGTCTGGTGTAGTAAACTACCTGTATAGTAGTATACCAGTCTACCTGTATAGTACTATACCAGTCTGGTGTAGTAAACTACCTGTATAGTAATATACCAGTCTAGTGTAGTAAACTACCTGTATAGTAATATACCAGTCTAGTGTAGTAAACTACCTGTATAGTAATATACCAGTCTAGTGTAGTAAACTACCTGTATAGTAATATACCAGTCTAGTGTAGTAAACTACCTGTATAGTAATATACCAGTCTACCTGTATAGTAGTATACCAGTCTACCTGTATAGTAATATACCAGTCTACCTGTATAGTAATATACCAGTCTAGTGTAGTAAACTACCTGTATAGTAATATACCGGTCTGGTGTAGTAAACTACCTGTATAGTAATAAACCAGTCTACCTGTATAGTAATATACCAGTCTGGTGTAGTAAACTACCTGTATAGTAATATACCAGTCTACCTGTATAGTAATATACCAGTCTACCTGTATAGTAAAATACCAGTCTAGTGTAGTAAACTACCTGTATAGTAATATACCAGTCTGGTGTAGTAAACTACCTGTATAGTAGTATACCAGTCTACCTGTATAGTACTATACCAGTCTGGTGTAGTAAAATACCTGTATAGTAATATACCAGTCTGGTGTAGTAAACTACCTGTATAGTAATATACCAGTCTAGTGTAGTAAACTACCTGTATAGTAATATACCAGTCTAGTGTAGTAAACTACCTGTATAGTAATATACCAGTCTACCTGTATAGTAATATACCAGTCTGGTGTAGTAAACTACCTGTATAGTAATATACCAGTCTAGTGTAGTAAACTACCTGTATAGTAATATACCAGTCTGGTGTAGTAAACTACCTGTATAGTAGTATACCAGTCTACCTGTATAGTACTATACCAGTCTGGTGTAGTAAACTACCTGTATAGTAATATACCAGTCTGGTGTAGTAAACTACCTGTATAGTAATATACCATTCTAGTGTAGTAAACTACCTGTATAGTAATATACCAGTCTAGTGTAGTAAACTACATGTATAGTAATATACCAGTCTAGTGTAGTAAACTACCTATATAGTAATATACCAGTCTAGTGTAGTAAACTACCTGTATAGTAATATACCAGTCTACCTGTATAGTAGTATACCAGTCTACCTGTATAGTAATATACCAGTCTAGTGTAGTAAACTACCTGTATAGTAATATACCAGTCTAGTGTAGTAAACTACCTGTATAGTAATATACCAGTCTACCTGTATAGTAATATACTAGTCTGGTGTAGTAAACTACCTGTATAGTAATATACCAGTCTAGTGTAGTAAACTACCTGTATAGTAATATACCAGTCTGGTGTAGTAAACTACCTGTATAGTAGTATACCAGTCTACCTGTATAGTACTATACCAGTCTGGTGTAGTAAACTACCTGTATAGTAATATACCAGTCTGGTGTAGTAAACTACCTGTATAGTAATATACCAGTCTAGTGTAGTAAACTACCTGTATAGTAATATACCAGTCTAGTGTAGTAAACTACCTGTATAGTAATATACCAGTCTACCTGTATAGTAATATACCAGTCTGGTGTAGTAAACTACCTGTATAGTAATATACCAGTCTAGTGTAGTAAACTACCTGTATAGTAATATACCAGTCTACCTGTATAGTAATATACCAGTCTACCTGTATAGTAATAAACCAGTCTGGTGTAGTAAACTACCTGTATAGTAGTATACCAGTCTACCTGTACCTGTATAGTACTATACCAGTCTGGTGTAGTAAACTACCTGTATAGTTATATACCAGTCTACCTGTATAGTACTATACCAGTCTGGTGTAGTAAACTACCTGTATAGTAATATACCAGTCTGGTGTAGTAAACTACCTGTATAGTAATATACCAGTCTAGTGTAGTAAACTACCTGTATAGTAATATACCAGTCTACATGTATAGTAATATACCAGTCTAGTGTAGTAAACTACCTGTATAGTAATATACCAGTCTACCTGTATAGTAATATACCAGTCTGGTGTGGTAAACTACCTGTATAGTAATATACCAGTCTACCTGTATAGTAATATACCAGTCTGGGGTAGTAAACTACCTGTATAGTAGTATACCAGTCTACCTGTATAGTAATATACCAGTCTACCTGTATAGTAATATACCAGTCTACCTGTATAGTAATATACCAGTCTGGTGTAGTAAACTACCTGTATAGTAATATACCAGTCTAGTGTAGTAAACTACCTGTATAGTAATATACCAGTCTAGTGTAGTAAACTACCTGTATAGCAATATACCAGTCTACCTGTATAGTAATATACCAGTCTAGTGTAGTAAACCAGCTGTATAGTAATATACCAGTCTACCTGTATAGTAATATACCAGTCTACCTGTATAGTAATATACCAGTCTGGTGTAGTAAACTACCTGTATAGTAATATACCAGTCTACCTGTATAGTAATATACCAGTCTAGTGTAGTAAACTACCTGTATAGTAATATACCAGTCTACCTGTATAGTAATATACCAGTCTGGGGTAGTAAACTACCTGTATAGTAATATACCAGTCAACCTGTATAGTAATATACCAGTCTGCCTGTATAGTAATATACCAGTCTAGTGTAGTAAACTACCTGTATAGTAATATACCAGTCTACCTGTATAGTAATATACCAGTCTGCCTGTATAGTAATATACCAGTCTACCTGTATAGTAATATACCAGTCTACCTGTATAGTAATATACCAGTCTACCTGTATAGTAATATACCAGTCTACCTGTATAGTAATATACCAGTCTGGGGTAGTAAACTACCTGTATAGTAATATACCAGTCTAGTGTAGTAAACTACCTGTATAGTAATATACCAGTCTAGTGTAGTAAACTACCTGTATAGTAATATACCAGTCTAGTGTAGTAAACTACCTGTATAGTAATATACCAGTCTAGTGTAGTAAACTACCTGTATAGTAATATACCAGTCTACCTGTATAGTAGTATACCAGTCTACCTGTATAGTAATATACCAGTCTACCTGTATAGTAATATACCAGTCTAGTGTAGTAAACTACCTGTATAGTAATATACCGGTCTGGTGTAGTAAACTACCTGTATAGTAATAAACCAGTCTACCTGTATAGTAATATACCAGTCTGGTGTAGTAAACTACCTGTATAGTAATATACCAGTCTACCTGTATAGTAATATACCAGTCTACCTGTATAGTAATATACCAGTCTAGTGTAGTAAACTACCTGTATAGTAATATACCAGTCTGGTGTAGTAAACTACCTGTATAGTAGTATACCAGTCTACCTGTATAATACTATACCAGTCTGGTGTAGTAAACTACCTGTATAGTAATATACCAGTCTGGTGTAGTAAACTACCTGTATAGTAATATACCAGTCTAGTGTAGTAAACTACCTGTATAGTAATATACCAGTCTAGTGTAGTAAACTACCTGTATAGTAATATACCAGTCTACCTGTATAGTAGTATACCAGTCTACCTGTATAGTAATATACCAGTCTACCTGTATAGTAATATACCAGTCTAGTGTAGTAAACTACCTGTATAGTAATATACCGGTCTGGTGTAGTAAACTACCTGTATAGTAATAAACCAGTCTACCTGTATAGTAATATACCAGTCTGGTGTAGTAAACTACCTGTATAGTAATATACCAGTCTACCTGTATAGTAATATACCAGTCTACCTGTATAGTAATATACCAGTCTAGTGTAGTAAACTACCTGTATAGTAATATACCAGTCTGGTGTAGTAAACTACCTGTATAGTAGTATACCAGTCTACCTGTATAGTACTATACCAGTCTGGTGTAGTAAACTACCTGTATAGTAATATACCAGTCTGGTGTAGTAAACTACCTGTATAGTAATATACCAGTCTAGTGTAGTAAACTACCTGTATAGTAATATACCAGTCTAGTGTAGTAAACTACCTGTATAGTAATATACCAGTCTACCTGTATAGTAATATACCAGTCTGGTGTAGTAAACTACCTGTATAGTAATATACCAGTCTAGTGTAGTAAACTACCTGTATAGTAATATACCAGTCTACCTGTATAGTAATATACCAGTCTACCTGTATAGTAATAAACCAGTCTGGTGTAGTAAACTACCTGTATAGTAGTATACCAGTCTACCTGTATAGTACTATACCAGTCTGGTGTAGTAAACTACCTGTATAGTAATATACCAGTCTACCTGTATAGTACTATACCAGTCTGGTGTAGTAAACTACCTGTATAGTAATATACCAGTCTGGTGTAGTAAACTACCTGTATAGTAATATACCAGTCTAGTGTAGTAAACTACCTGTATAGTAATATACCAGTCTACATGTATAGTAATATACCAGTCTAGTGTAGTAAACTACCTGTATAGTAATATACCAGTCTACCTGTATAGTAATATACCAGTCTGGTGTGGTAAACTACCTGTATAGTAATATACCAGTCTACCTGTATAGTAATATACCAGTCTGGGGTAGTAAACTACCTGTATAGTAGTATACCAGTCTACCTGTATAGTAATATACCAGTCTGGGGTAGTAAACTACCTGTATAGTAATATACCAGTCTACCTGTATAGTACTATACCAGTCTAGTGTAGTAAACTACCTGTATAGTAATATACCAGTCTACCTGTATAGTAGTATACCAGTCTACCTGTATAGTAATATACCAGTCTACCTGTATAGTAATATACCAGTCTGGTGTAGTAAACTACCTGTATAGTAATATACCAGTCTAGTGTAGTAAACTACCTGTATAGTAATATACCAGTCTAGTGTAGTAAACTACCTGTATAATAATATACCAGTCTGCCTGTATAGTAATATACCAGTCTAGTGTAGTAAACTACCTGTATAGTAATATACCAGTCTACCTGTATAGTAATATACCAGTCTAGTGTAGTAAACTACCTGTATAGTAATATACCAGTCTACCTGTATAGTAATATACCAGTCTAGTGTAGTAAACTACCTGTATAGTAATATACCAGTCTACCTGTATAGTAAAATACCAGTCTGGGGTAGTAAACTACCTATATAGTAATATACCAGTCTACCTGTATAGTAATATACCAGTCTGCCTGTATAGTAATATACCAGTCTAGTGTAGTAAACTACCTGTATAGTAATATACCAGTCTACCTGTATAGTAATATACCAGTCTGCCTGTATAGTAATATACCAGTCTACCTGTATAGTAATATACCAGTCTACCTGTATAGTAATATACCAGTCTACCTGTATAGTAATATACCAGTCTACCTGTATAGTAACATACCAGTCTACCTGTATAGTAATATACCAGTATAGTGTAGTAAACTACCTGTATAGTAATATACCAGTCTACCTGTATAGTAATATACCAGTCTACCTGTATAGTAATATACCAGTCTAGTGTAGTAAACTACCTGTATAGTAGTATACCAGTCCACCTGTATAGTAATATACCAGTCTGGTGTAGTAAACTACCTGTATAGTAATATACCAGTCTAGTGTAGTAAACTACCTGTATAGTAATATACCAGTCTAGTGTAGTAAACTACCTGTATAGTAATATACCAGTCTACCTGTATAGTAATATACCAGTCTAGTGTAGTAAACTACCTGTATAGTAATATACCAGTCTGGTGTAGTAAACTACCTGTATAGTAATAAACCAGTCTACCTGTATAGTAATATACCAGTCTGGTGTGGTAAACTACCTGTATAGTAATATACCAGTCTACCTGTATAGTATTATACCAGTCTACCTGTATAGTTATATACCAGTTTAGTGTAGTAAACTACCTGTATAGTAATATACCAGTCTAGTGTAGTAAACTACCTGTATAGTAATATACCAGTCTACCTGTATAGTAATATACCAGTCTAGTGTAGTAAACTACCTGTATAGTAATACACCAGTCTACCTGTATAGTAATATACCAGTCTGGTGTAGTAAACTACCTGTATAGTAATATACCAGTCTACCTGTATAGTTGTATACCAGTCTACCTGTATAGTACTATACCAGTCTGGTGTAGTAAACTACCTGTATAGTAATATACCAGTCTAGTGTAGTAAACTACATGTATAGTAATATACCAGTCTAGTGTAGTAAACTACCTGTATAGTACTATACCAGTCTGGTGTAGTAAACTACATGTATAGTAATATACCAGTCTGGTGTAGTAAACTACCTGTATAGTAATATACCAGTCTAGTGTAGTAAACTACCTGTATAGTAATATACCAGTCTAGTGTAGTAAACTACCTGTATAGTAATATACCAGTCTACCTGTATAGTAATATACCAGTCTGATGTAGTAAACTACCTGTATAGTAATATACCAGTCTACCTGTATAGTAATATACCAGTCTACCTGTATAGTACTATACCAGTCTAGTGTAGTAAACTACCTGTATAGTAATATACCAGTCTAGTGTAGTAAACTACCTGTATAGTAATATACCAGTCTACCTGTATAGTACTATACCAGTCTAGTGTAGTAAACTACCTGTATAGTAATATACCAGTCTAGTGTAGTAAACTACCTGTATAGTAATATACCAGTCTGGGGTAGTAAACTACCTGTATAGTAATATACCAGTCTACCTGTATAGTACTATACCAGTCTGGTGTAGTAAACTACCTGTATAGTAATATACCAGTCTAGTGTAGTAAACTACCTGTATAGTGATATACCAGTCTAGTGTAGTAAACTACCTGTATAGTAATATACCAGTCTAGTGTAGTAAACTACCTGTATAGTAATATACCAGTCTACCTGTATAGCAATATACCAGTCTACCTGTATAGTAATATACCAGTCTGGTGTAGTAAACTACCTGTATAGTAATATACCAGTCTGGTGTAGTAAACTACCTGTATAGTAATATACCAGTCTAGTGTAGTAAACTACCTGTATAGTAATATACCAGTCTGCCTGTATAGTAATAAACCAGTCTACCTGTATAGTAATATACCAGTCTACCTGTATAGTAATATACCAGTCTACCTGTATAGTAATATACCAGTCTACCTGTATAGTAATATACCAGTCTAGTGTAGTAAACTACCTGTATAGTAGTATACCAGTCTACCTGTATAGTAATATACCAGTCTGGTGTAGTAAACTACCTGTATAGTAATATACCAGTCTACCTGTATAGTAATATACCAGTCTGGTGTAGTAAACTACCTGTATAGTAATATACCAGTCTACCTGTATAGTAATATACCAGTCTGGTGTAGTAAACTACCTGTATAGTAATATACCAGTCTGGTGTAGTAAACTACCTGTATAGTAATATACCAGTCTAGTGTAGTAAACTACCTGTATAGTAGTATACCAGTCTGGTGTAGTAAACTACCTGTATAGTAATATACCAGTCTACCTGTATAGTAATATACCAGTCTGGTGTAGTAAACTACCTGTATAGTAGTATACAAGTCTACCTGTATAGTAATATACCAGTCTAGTGTAGTAAACTACCTGTATAGTAGTATACCAGTCTGGTGTAGTAAACTACCTGTATAGTAATATACCAGTCTGGTGTAGTAAACTACCTGTATAGTAATATACCAGTCTACCTGTATAGTAATATACCAGTCTACCTGTATAGTAACATACCAGTCTACCTGTATAGTAATATACCAGTATAGTGTAGTAAACTACCTGTATAGTAATATACCAGTCTACCTGTATAGTAATATACCAGTCTACCTGTATAGTAATATACCAGTCTAGTGTAGTAAACTACCTGTATAGTAGTATACCAGTCCACCTGTATAGTAATATACCAGTCTGGTGTAGTAAACTACCTGTATAGTAATATACCAGTCTAGTGTAGTAAACTACCTGTATAGTAATATACCAGTCTAGTGTAGTAAACTACCTGTATAGTAATATACCAGTCTACCTGTATAGTAATATACCAGTCTAGTGTAGTAAACTACCTGTATAGTAATATACCAGTCTGGTGTAGTAAACTACCTGTATAGTAATAAACCAGTCTACCTGTATAGTAATATACCAGTCTGGTGTGGTAAACTACCTGTATAGTAATATACCAGTCTACCTGTATAGTATTATACCAGTCTACCTGTATAGTTATATACCAGTTTAGTGTAGTAAACTACCTGTATAGTAATATACCAGTCTAGTGTAGTAAACTACCTGTATAGTAATATACCAGTCTACCTGTATAGTAATATACCAGTCTAGTGTAGTAAACTACCTGTATAGTAATACACCAGTCTACCTGTATAGTAATATACCAGTCTGGTGTAGTAA